>NW_027473747.1:0-159290 GCF_050947335.1 Megachile rotundata
CCATATTATGCTTATATGATCGATAGAATGAGAATTACTATACTCACTACTCTAAGTATTATCAATCTAACTCATATTATTAACCATATTATGCAAATTTGATCGATAGAACGACAATCACTAAACTCATTACTCTTATTATTATCAATCTAACTCATATTATTAGCCATATTATGCTTATATGATCGATAGAATGAGAATTACTATACTCACTACTCTTAATATTATCACTCTAACTCATATTATTAGCCATATTATGCTTATATGATCGATAGAACGACAATTACTATACTTATTACTCTTATTGTTATCAATCTAACTCATATCATTAGCCATATTATGCTTATATGATCCATAGAACGAGAGTTACTATACTCACTACTCTTAGTATTATCAATCTAACTCATATTATTAGCCATATTATGCTTATATTATCGATAGATCGACAATTACTATACTTATTACTGTTACTATTATCAATCTAACTCATATTATTAGCCATATTATGCTTAAATGATCGATAGAACGACAATTACTATACTTATTACTCTTATTGTTATCAATCTAACTCATATCATTAGCCATATTATGCTTATATGATCCATAGAACGAGAGTTACTATACTCACTACTCTTAGTATTATCAATCTAACTCATATTATTAGCCATATTATGCTTATATTATCGATAGATCGACAATTACTATACTTATTACTGTTACTATTATCAATCTAACTCATATTATTAGCCATATTATGCTTAAATGATCGATAGAACGACAATTACTATACTTATTACTCTTATTATTATCAATCTAACTCATATTATTAGCCATATTATGCTTATATGATCGATAGAACGAGAATTACTATACTCACTACTCTTAGTATTATCAATCTAACTCATATTATTAGCCATATTATGCTTAAATGATCGATAGAACGACAATTACTATACTTATTACTCTTATTGTTATCAATCTAACTCATATGGTTAGCCATATTATGCTTATATGATCGATAGAACGAGAATTACTCTACTCACTACTCTTAGTATTATCAATCTAACTCATATTATTAACCATATTATGCAAATTTGATCGATAGAACGACAATCACTAAACTCATTACTCTTATTATTATCAATCTAACTCATATTATTAGCCATATTATGCTTATATGATCGATAGAATGAGAATTACTATACTCACTACTCTTAGTATTATCACTCTAACTCATATTATTAGCCATATTATGCTTATATGATCCATAGAACGAGAATTACTATACTCACTACTCTTAGTATTATCAATCTAACTCATATTATTAGCCATATTATGCTTATATTATCGATAGATCGACAATTACTATACTTATTACTGTTACTATTATCAATCTAACTCATATTATTAGCCATATTATGCTTAAATGATCGATAGAACGACAATTACTATACTTATTACTCTTATTATTATCAATCTAACTCATATTATTAGCCATATTATGCTTATATGATCGATAGAATGAGAATTACTATACTCACTACTCTTAGTATTATCACTCTAACTCATATTATGAGCCATATTATGCTTATATGATCGATAGAACGACAATTACTATACATATTACTCTTATTGTTATCAATCTAACTCATATTATTAGCCATATTATGCTTATATGTTCGATAGAACGAGAATTACTATACTCACTACTCTTAGTATTATCAATCTAACTCATATTATTAGCCATATTATGCTTAAATGATCGATAGAACGACAATTACTACACTTATTACTCTTATTATTATCAATCTAACTCATATTATTAGCCATATTATGCTTATATGAGCAATAGAACTACAACTACTATACTTATTACTCTTATTATTATAAATATAACTCATATTATTAGCCATATTATGCTTATATGATCGATAGAACGAGAATTACTATACTCACTACTCTTAGTATTATCAATCTAACTCATATTATTAGCCATATTATGCTTATATTATCGATAGAACGACAATTACTATACTTATCACTCTTATTATTATGAATCTAACTCATATTATAAGCCATATTATGCTTATATGATCGATAGAATGACAATCACTATACTTATTACTCTTATTATTATCAATCTAACTCATATTATTAACCATATTATGCTTATATGATCGATAGAACGACAATTACTATACTTGTTACTCTTATTATTATAAATATAACTCATATTATTAGCCATATTATGCTTATATGATCGATAGAACGACAATTACTATACACATTACTCTTACTATTATCAATCTAACTCATATTATTAACCACATTATGCAGATATGATCGATAGAACGAGAATTACTATACTTACTACTCTTAGTATTATCAATCTAACTCATATTATTAGCCATATTATGCTTATATGATCGATAGAACGACAATTACTATACTTATTACACTCACTATTATCAATCTAACTCATATTATTAACCATATTATGCTTATATGATCGATAGAACGAGAATTACTATACTCATTACTCTTATTATTATCAATGTAACTCATATTATTAACCATATTATGCCGATATGATCGATAGCACGACATTTAATATCATTATTACTCTTATTATTATGAACCTAACTCATATTATTAGCCATATTATGCTTGTATGATCGATAGAACTACAATTACTATACTCATTACTCTTATTGTTATCAACCTAACTCATATTATTACCCATATTATGCTTATATGATCGATAGAACGACAATTACTATACTTATTACACTCACTATTATCAATCTAACTCATATTATTAACCATATTATGCAGATATGATCGATAGCACGACCTTTACTATACCTATTACTCTTATTATTATCAGCCTAACTCATATTATTAGACGTATTATGCTTATATGATCGACAGAACGACAACTACTATATTTATTACACTCACTGTTATCAATCTAACTCATATTATTAACCATATTATGCAAATTTGATCGATAGAACGACAATCACTATACATATTAGTCTTATTATTATCAACCTAACTCATATTATTAGCCATATTATGCTTATATGATCGATAGAACGACAATTACTATACTTATTACTCGTATTATTATCAATCTAACTCATATTATTAACAATATTATGCTTATAATATCGATAGAACGACAATTACTATACTTATTACTGTTATTTTTATCAATCTAACTCATATTATTAGCCATATTATGCTTAAATGATCGATAGAACTACAATTACTATACTCATTGCTCTTATTATTATCAATCTAACTCATATTATTAGCCATATTATGCTTATATGATCGATAGAATGAGAATTACTATACTCACTACTCTTAGTATTATCACTCTAACTCATATTATTTGCCATATTATGCTTATATGATCGATAGAACGACAATTACTATACTTATTACTCTTATTGTTATCAATCTAACTCATATTGTTAGCCATATTATGCTTATATGATCGATAGAACGAGAATTACTATACTCACTACTCTTAGTATTGTCAATCTAACTCATATTATTAGCCATATTATGCTTATATGATCGATAGAACGAGAATTACTATACTCACTACTCTTAGTATTATCAATCTAACTCATATTATTAGCCATATTATGCTTAAATGATCGATCGAACGACAATTACTATACTTATAACTCTTATTGTTATCAATCTAACTCATATTGTTAGCCATATTATGCTTATATGATCGATAGAATGAGAATTACTATACTCACTACTCTTAGTATTATCACTCTAACTCATATTATTAGCCATATTATGCTTATATGATCCATAGAACGAGAATTACTATACTCACTACTCTTAGTATTATCAATCTAACTCATATTATTAGCCATATTATGCTTATATTATCGATAGATCGACAATTACTATACTTATTACTGTTACTATTATCAATCTAACTCATATTATTAGCCATATTATGCTTAAATGATCGATAGAACGACAATTACTATACTTATTACTCTTATTATTATCAATCTAACTCATATTATTAGCCATATTATGCTTATATGATCGATAGAATGAGAATTTCTATACTCACTACTCTTAGTATTATCACTCTAACTCATATTATGAGCCATATTATGCTTATATGATCGATAGAACGACAATTACTATACATATTACTCTTATTGTTATCAATCTAACTCATATTATTAGCCATATTATGCTTATATGTTCGATAGAACGAGAATTACTATACTCACTACTCTTAGTATTATCAATCTAACTCATATTATTAGCCATATTATGCTTAAATGATCGATAGAACGACAATTACTACACTTATTACTCTTATTATTATCAATCTAACTCATATTATTAGCCATATTATGCTTATATGAGCAATAGAACTACAACTACTATACTTATTACTCTTATTATTATAAATATAACTCATATTATTAGCCATATTATGCTTATATGATCGATAGAACGAGAATTACTATACTCACTACTCTTAGTATTATCAATCTAACTCATATTATTAGCCATATTATGCTTATATTATCGATAGAACGACAATTACTATACTTATCACTCTTATTATTATGAATCTAACTCATATTATAAGCCATATTATGCTTATATGATCGATAGAATGACAATCACTATACTTATTACTCTTATTATTATCAATCTAACTCATATTATTAACCATATTATGCTTATATGATCGATAGAACGACAATTACTATACTTGTTACTCTTATTATTATAAATATAACTCATATTATTAGCCATATTATGCTTATATGATCGATAGAACGACAATTACTATACACATTACTCTTACTATTATCAATCTAACTCATATTATTAACCACATTATGCAGATATGATCGATAGAACGAGAATTACTATACTTACTACTCTTAGTATTATCAATCTAACTCATATTATTAGCCATATTATGCTTATATGATCGATAGAACGACAATTACTATACTTATTACACTCACTATTATCAATCTAACTCATATTATTAACCATATTATGCTTATATGATCGATAGAACGAGAATTACTATACTCATTACTCTTATTATTATCAATGTAACTCATATTATTAACCATATTATGCCGATATGATCGATAGCACGACATTTAATATCATTATTACTCTTATTATTATGAACCTAACTCATATTATTAGCCATATTATGCTTGTATGATCGATAGAACTACAATTACTATACTCATTACTCTTATTGTTATCAACCTAACTCATATTATTACCCATATTATGCTTATATGATCGATAGAACGACAATTACTATACTTATTACACTCACTATTATCAATCTAACTCATATTATTAACCATATTATGCAGATATGATCGATAGCACGACCTTTACTATACCTATTACTCTTATTATTATCAGCCTAACTCATATTATTAGACGTATTATGCTTATATGATCGACAGAACGACAACTACTATATTTATTACACTCACTGTTATCAATCTAACTCATATTATTAACCATATTATGCAAATTTGATCGATAGAACGACAATCACTATACATATTAGTCTTATTATTATCAACCTAACTCATATTATTAGCCATATTATGCTTATATGATCGATAGAACGACAATTACTATACTTATTACTCGTATTATTATCAATCTAACTCATATTATTAACAATATTATGCTTATAATATCGATAGAACGACAATTACTATACTTATTACTGTTATTTTTATCAATCTAACTCATATTATTAGCCATATTATGCTTAAATGATCGATAGAACTACAATTACTATACTCATTGCTCTTATTATTATCAATCTAACTCATATTATTAGCCATATTATGCTTATATGATCGATAGAATGAGAATTACTATACTCACTACTCTTAGTATTATCACTCTAACTCATATTATTTGCCATATTATGCTTATATGATCGATAGAACGACAATTACTATACTTATTACTCTTATTGTTATCAATCTAACTCATATTGTTAGCCATATTATGCTTATATGATCGATAGAACGAGAATTACTATACTCACTACTCTTAGTATTGTCAATCTAACTCATATTATTAGCCATATTATGCTTATATGATCGATAGAACGAGAATTACTATACTCACTACTCTTAGTATTATCAATCTAACTCATATTATTAGCCATATTATGCTTAAATGATCGATCGAACGACAATTACTATACTTATAACTCTTATTGTTATCAATCTAACTCATATTGTTAGCCATATTATGCTTATATGATCGATAGAACGAGAATTACTATACTCACTACTCTTAGTATTATCAATCTAACTCATATTATTAACCATATTATGCAAATTTGATCGATAGAACGACAATCACTAAACTCATTACTCTTATTATTGTCAATCTAACTCATATTATTAGCCATATTATGCTTATATGATCGATAGAACGAGAATTACTATACTCACTACTCTTAGTATTATCACTCTAACTCATATTATTAGCCATATTATGCTTATATGATCGATAGAACGACAATTACTATACTTATTACTCTTATTGTTATCAATCTAACTCATATCATTAGCCATATTATGCTTATATGATCCATAGAACGAGAATTACTATACTCACTACTCTTAGTATTATCAATCTAACTCATATTATTAGCCATATTATGCTTATATTATCGATAGATCGACAATTACTATACTTATTACTGTTACTATTATCAATCTAACTCATATTATTAGCCATATTATGCTTAAATGATCGATAGAACGACAATTACTATACTTACTACTCTTATTATTATCAATCTAACTCATATTATTAGCCATATTATGCTTATATGATCGATAGAATGAGAATTACTATACTCACTACTCTAAGTATTATCACTCTAACTCATATTATTAGCCATATTATGCTTATATGATCGATAGAACGACAATTACTATACATATTACTCTTATTGTTATCAATCTAACTCATATTATTAGCCATATTATGCTTATATGTTCGATAGAACGAGAATTACTATACTCACTACTCTTAGTATTATCAATCTAACTCATATTATTAGCCATATTATGCTTAAATGATCGATAGAACGACAATTACTACACTTATTACTCTTATTATTATCAATCTAACTCATATTATTAGCCATATTATGCTTATATGAGCAATAGAACTACAACTACTATACTTATTACTCTTATTATTATCAATCTAACTCATATTATTAACCATATTATGCAGATATGATCGATAGAACTACAATTACTATACTCATTACTCTTATTGTTATCAATCTAACTCATATTATTAGACATATTATGCTGATATGATCGATAGAACGACAATTGCTATACTCACTACTCTTAGTATTATCACTCTAACTCATATTACTAGCCATATTATGCTTATATGATCGATAGAACGACAATTACTATACTTATTACTCTTATTGTTATCAATCTAACTCATATTTTTAGCCATATTATGCTTATATGATCGATAGAACGAGAATTACTATACTCACTACTCTTAGTATTATCAATCTAACTCATATTATTAGCCATATTATGCTTATATGATCGATAGAACGACAATTACTATACTTATTACTCTTATTGTTATCAATCTAACTCATATTGTTAGCCATATTATGCTTATATGATCGATAGAACGAGAATTACTATACTCACTACTCTTAGTATTGTCAATCTAACTCATATTATTAGCCATATTATGCGTATATGATCGATAGAGCGAGAATTACTATACTCACTACTCTTAGTATTATCAATCTAACTCATATTATTAGCCATATTATGCTTAAATGATCGATAGAACGACAATTACTATACTTATTACTCTTATTGTTATCAATCTAACTCATATTGTTAGCCATATTATGCTTATATGATCGATAGAACGAGAATTACTATACTCACTACTCTTAGTATTATCAATCTAGCTCATATTATTAACCATATTATGCAAATTTGATCGATAGAACGACAATCACTAAACTCATTACTCTTATTATTATCAATCTAACACATATTATTAGCCATATTATGCTTATATGATCGATAGAATGAGAATTACTACACTCACTACTCTTAGTATTATCACTCTAACTCATATTATTAGCCATATTATGCTTATATGATCGATAGAACGAGAATTACTATACTCACTACTCTTAGTATTATCACTCTAACTCATATTATTAGCCATATTATGCTTATATGATCGATAGAACGACAATTACTATACTTATTACTCTTATTGTTATCAATCTAACTCATATCATTAGCCATATTATGCTTATATGATCCATAGAACGAGAATTACTATACTCACTACTCTTAGTATTATCAATCTAACTCATATTATTAGCCATATTATGCTTATATTATCGATAGATCGACAATTACTATACTTATTACTGTTACTATTATCAATCTAACTCATATTATTAGCCATATTATGCTTAAATGATCGATAGAACGACAATTACTATACTTACTACTCTTATTATTATCAATCTAACTCATATTATTAGCCATATTATGCTTATATGATCGATAGAATGAGAATTACTATACTCACTACTCTAAGTATTATCACTCTAACTCATATTATTAGCCATATTATGCTTATATGATCGATAGAACGACAATTACTATACATATTACTCTTATTGTTATCAATCTAACTCATATTATTAGCCATATTATGCTTATATGTTCGATAGAACGAGAATTACTATACTCACTACTCTTAGTATTATCAATCTAACTCATATTATTAGCCATATTATGCTTAAATGATCGATAGAACGACAATTACTACACTTATTACTCTTATTATTATCAATCTAACTCATATTATTAGCCATATTATGCTTATATGAGCAATAGAACTACAACTACTATACTTATTACTCTTATTATTATCAATCTAACTCATATTATTAACCATATTATGCAGATATGATCGATAGAACTACAATTACTATACTCATTACTCTTATTGTTATCAATCTAACTCATATTATTAGACATATTATGCTGATATGATCGATAGAACGACAATTACTATACTCACTACTCTTAGTATTATCACTCTAACTCATATTACTAGCCATATTATGCTTATATGATCGATAGAACGACAATTACTATACTTATTACTCTTATTGTTATCAATCTAACTCATATTTTTAGCCATATTATGCTTATATGATCGATAGAACGAGAATTACTATACTCACTACTCTTAGTATTATCAATCTAACTCATATTATTAGCCATATTATGCTTATATGATCGATAGAACGACAATTACTATACTTATTACTCTTATTGTTATCAATCTAACTCATATTGTTAGCCATATTATGCTTATATGATCGATAGAACGAGAATTACTATACTCACTACTCTTAGTATTGTCAATCTAACTCATATTATTAGCCATATTATGCGTATATGATCGATAGAGCGAGAATTACTATACTCACTACTCTTAGTATTATCAATCTAACTCATATTATTAGCCATATTATGCTTAAATGATCGATAGAACGACAATTACTATACTTATTACTCTTATTGTTATCAATCTAACTCATATTGTTAGCCATATTATGCTTATATGATCGATAGAACGAGAATTACTATACTCACTACTCTTAGTATTATCAATCTAGCTCATATTATTAACCATATTATGCAAATTTGATCGATAGAACGACAATCACTAAACTCATTACTCTTATTATTATCAATCTAACACATATTATTAGCCATATTATGCTTATATGATCGATAGAATGAGAATTACTACACTCACTACTCTTAGTATTATCACTCTAACTCATATTATTAGCCATATTATGCTTATATGATCGATAGAACGAGAATTACTATACTCACTACTCTTAGTATTATCACTCTAACTCATATTATTAGCCATATTATGCTTATATGATCGATAGAACGACAATTACTATACTTATTACTCTTATTGTTATCAATCTAACTCATATCATTAGCCATATTATGCTTATATGATCCATAGAACGAGAATTACTATACTCACTACTCTTAGTATTATCAATCTAACTCATATTATTAGCCATATTATGCTTATATTATCGATAGATCGACAATTACTATACTTATTACTGTTACTATTATCAATCTAACTCATATTATTAGCCATATTATGCTTAAATGATCGATAGAACGACAATTACTATACTTATTACTCTTATTATTATCAATCTAACTCATATTATTAGCCATATTATGCTTATATGATCGATAGAATGAGAATTACTATACTCACTACTCTAAGTATTATCACTCTAACTCATATTATTAGCCATATTATGCTTATATGATCGATAGAACGACAATTACTATACATATTACTCTTATTGTTATCAATCTAACTCATATTATTAGCCATATTATGCTTATATGTTCGATAGAACGAGAATTACTATACACACTACTCTTAGTATTATCAATCTAACTCATATTATTAGCCATATTATGCTTATATTATCGATAGAACGACAATTACTATACTTATCACTCTTATTATTATGAATCTAACTCATATTATTAGCCATATTATGCTTATATGATCGATAGAATGACAATCACTATACTTATTACTCTTATTATTATCAATCTAACTCATATTATTAACCATATTATGCTTATATGATCGATAGAACGACAATTACTATACTTATTACTCTTATTATTATAAATATAACTCATATTATTAGCCATATTATGCTTATATGATCGATAGAACGACAATTACTATACACATTACTCTTACTATTATCAATCTAACTCATATTATTAACCACATTATGCAGATATGATCGATAGAACGAGAATTACTATACTTACTACTCTTAGTATTATCAATCTAACTCATATTATTAGCCATATTATGCTTAAATGATCGATAGAACGACCATTACTGTACCTATTACTCTTATTATTATTAATTTAACTGATATTATTAGCCATATTATGCTTATATGATTGACAGGACGACAATTACTATACTTATTACACTCACTGTTATCAATCTAACTCATATTATTAACCATATTATGCTTATATGATCGATAGAACGAGAATTACTATACTTATTACTCTTATTATTATCAATGTAACTCATATTATTAACCATATTATGCCGATATGATCGATAGCACGACATTTAATATCATTATTACTCTTATTATTATGAACCTAACTCATATTATTAGCCATATTATTCTTGTATGATCGATAGAACTACAATTACTATACTCATTACTCTTATTGTTATCAACCTAACTCATATTATTACCCATATTATGCTGATATGATCGATAGAACGACAATTACTATACTCACTACTCTTAGTATTATCACTCTAACTCATATTACTAGCCATATTATGCTTATATGATCGATAGAACGACAATTACTATACTTATTACTCTTATTGTTATCAATCTAACTCATATTGTTAGCCATATTATGCTTATATGATCGATAGAACGAGAATTACTATACTCACTACTCTTAGTATTATCAATCTAACTCATATTATTAACCATATTATGCAAATTTGATCGATAGAACGACAATCACTAAACTCATTACTCTTATTATTATCAATCTAACTCATATTATTAGCCATATTATGCTTATATGATCGATAGAATGAGAATTACTATACTCACTACTCTTAGTATTATCACTCTAACTCATATTATTAGCCATATTATGCTTATATGATCGATAGAACGACAATTACTATACTTATTACTCTTATTGTTATCAATCTAACTCATATCATTAGCCATATTATGCTTATATGATCCATAGAACGAGAGTTACTATACTCACTACTCTTAGTATTATCAATCTAACTCATATTATTAGCCATATTATGCTTATATTATCGATAGATCGACAATTACTATACTTATTACTGTTACTATTATCAATCTCACTCATATTATTAGCCATATTATGCTTAAATGGTCGATAGAACGACAATTACTATACTTATTACTCTTATTATTATCAATCTAACTCATATTATTAGCCATATTATGCTTATATGATCGATAGAATGAGAATTACTATACTCACTACTCTTAGTATTATCACTCTAACTCATATTATTAGCCATATTATGCTTATATGATCGATAGAACGACAATTACTATACATATTACTCTTATTGTTATCAATCTAACTCATATTGTTAGCCATATTATGCTTATATGATCGATAGAACGAGAATTACTATACTCACTACTCTTAGTATTGTCAATCTAACTCATATTATTAGCCATATTATGCGTATATGATCGATAGAGCGAGAATTACTATACTCACTACTCTTAGTATTATCAATCTAACTCATATTATTAGCCATATTATGCTTAAATGATCGATAGAACGACAATTACTATACTTATTACTCTTATTGTTATCAATCTAACTCATATTGTTAGCCATATTATGCTTATATGATCGATAGAACGAGAATTACTATACTCACTACTCTTAGTATTATCAATCTAGCTCATATTATTAACCATATTATGCAAATTTGATCGATAGAACGACAATCACTAAACTCATTACTCTTATTATTATCAATCTAACACATATTATTAGCCATATTATGCTTATATGATCGATAGAATGAGAATTACTACACTCACTACTCTTAGTATTATCACTCTAACTCATATTATTAGCCATATTATGCTTATATGATCGATAGAACGAGAATTACTATACTCACTACTCTTAGTATTATCACTCTAACTCATATTATTAGCCATATTATGCTTATATGATCGATAGAACGACAATTACTATACTTATTACTCTTATTGTTATCAATCTAACTCATATCATTAGCCATATTATGCTTATATGATCCATAGAACGAGAATTACTATACTCACTACTCTTAGTATTATCAATCTAACTCATATTATTAGCCATATTATGCTTATATTATCGATAGATCGACAATTACTATACTTATTACTGTTACTATTATCAATCTAACTCATATTATTAGCCATATTATGCTTAAATGATCGATAGAACGACAATTACTATACTTATTACTCTTATTATTATCAATCTAACTCATATTATTAGCCATATTATGCTTATATGATCGATAGAATGAGAATTACTATACTCACTACTCTAAGTATTATCACTCTAACTCATATTATTAGCCATATTATGCTTATATGATCGATAGAACGACAATTACTATACATATTACTCTTATTGTTATCAATCTAACTCATATTATTAGCCATATTATGCTTATATGTTCGATAGAACGAGAATTACTATACACACTACTCTTAGTATTATCAATCTAACTCATATTATTAGCCATATTATGCTTATATTATCGATAGAACGACAATTACTATACTTATCACTCTTATTATTATGAATCTAACTCATATTATTAGCCATATTATGCTTATATGATCGATAGAATGACAATCACTATACTTATTACTCTTATTATTATCAATCTAACTCATATTATTAACCATATTATGCTTATATGATCGATAGAACGACAATTACTATACTTATTACTCTTATTATTATAAATATAACTCATATTATTAGCCATATTATGCTTATATGATCGATAGAACGACAATTACTATACACATTACTCTTACTATTATCAATCTAACTCATATTATTAACCACATTATGCAGATATGATCGATAGAACGAGAATTACTATACTTACTACTCTTAGTATTATCAATCTAACTCATATTATTAGCCATATTATGCTTAAATGATCGATAGAACGACCATTACTGTACCTATTACTCTTATTATTATTAATTTAACTGATATTATTAGCCATATTATGCTTATATGATTGACAGGACGACAATTACTATACTTATTACACTCACTGTTATCAATCTAACTCATATTATTAACCATATTATGCTTATATGATCGATAGAACGAGAATTACTATACTTATTACTCTTATTATTATCAATGTAACTCATATTATTAACCATATTATGCCGATATGATCGATAGCACGACATTTAATATCATTATTACTCTTATTATTATGAACCTAACTCATATTATTAGCCATATTATTCTTGTATGATCGATAGAACTACAATTACTATACTCATTACTCTTATTGTTATCAACCTAACTCATATTATTACCCATATTATGCTGATATGATCGATAGAACGACAATTACTATACTCACTACTCTTAGTATTATCACTCTAACTCATATTACTAGCCATATTATGCTTATATGATCGATAGAACGACAATTACTATACTTATTACTCTTATTGTTATCAATCTAACTCATATTGTTAGCCATATTATGCTTATATGATCGATAGAACGAGAATTACTATACTCACTACTCTTAGTATTATCAATCTAACTCATATTATTAACCATATTATGCAAATTTGATCGATAGAACGACAATCACTAAACTCATTACTCTTATTATTATCAATCTAACTCATATTATTAGCCATATTATGCTTATATGATCGATAGAATGAGAATTACTATACTCACTACTCTTAGTATTATCACTCTAACTCATATTATTAGCCATATTATGCTTATATGATCGATAGAACGACAATTACTATACTTATTACTCTTATTGTTATCAATCTAACTCATATCATTAGCCATATTATGCTTATATGATCCATAGAACGAGAGTTACTATACTCACTACTCTTAGTATTATCAATCTAACTCATATTATTAGCCATATTATGCTTATATTATCGATAGATCGACAATTACTATACTTATTACTGTTACTATTATCAATCTCACTCATATTATTAGCCATATTATGCTTAAATGGTCGATAGAACGACAATTACTATACTTATTACTCTTATTATTATCAATCTAACTCATATTATTAGCCATATTATGCTTATATGATCGATAGAATGAGAATTACTATACTCACTACTCTTAGTATTATCACTCTAACTCATATTATTAGCCATATTATGCTTATATGATCGATAGAACGACAATTACTATACATATTACTCATATTGTTATCAATCTAACTCATATTATTAGCCATATTATGCTTATATGTTCGATAGAACGAGAATTACTATACTCACTACTCTTAGTATTGTCAATCTAACTCATATTATTAGCCATATTATGCTTATATGATCGATAGAACGAGAATTACTATACTCACTACTCTTAGTATTATCAATCTAACTCATATTATTAGCCATATTATGCTTATATGATCGATAGAACGACAATTACTATACTTATTACTCTTATTGTTATCAATCTAACTCATATCGTTAGCCATATTATGCTTATATGATCCATAGAACGAGAATTACTATACTCACTACCCTTAGTATTATCAATCTAACTCAAATTATTAGCCATATTATGCTTATATTATCGATAGATCGACAATTACTATACTTATTACTGTTACTATTATCAATCTAACTCATATTATTAGCCATATTATGCTTAAATGATCGATAGAACGACAATTACTATACTTATTACTCTTATTATTATCAATCTAACTCATATTATTAGCCATATTATGCTTATATGATCGATAGAATGAGAATTACTATACTCACTACTCTTAGTATTATCACTCTAACTCATATTATTAGCCATATTATGCTTATATGATCGATAGAACGACAATTACTATACATATTACTCTTATTGTTATCAATCTAACTCATATTATTAGCCATATTATGCTTATATGTTCGATAGAACGAGAATTACTATACTCACTACTCTTAGTATTATCAATCTAACTCATATTATTAGCCATATTATGCTTAAATGATCGATAGAACGACAATTACTACACTCATTACTCTTATTATTATCAATCTAACTCATATTATTAGCCATATTATGCTTATATGAGCAATAGAACTACAACTACTATACTTATTACTCTTATTATTATCAATCTAACTCATATTATTAACCATATTATGCAGATATGATCGATAGAACTACAATTACTATACTCATTACTCTTATTGTTATCAATCTAACTCATATTATTAGACATATTATGCTTATATGATCGATAGAACGACAATTACTATACTTATTACTCTTATTATTATAAATATAACTCATATTATTAGCCATATTATGCTTATATGATCGATAGAACGAGAATTACTATACTCACGACTCTTAGTATTATCAATCTAACTCATATTATTAGCCATATTATGCTTATATTATCGATAGAACGACAATTACTATACTTATCACTCTTATTATTATGAATCTAACTCATATTATTAGCCATATTATGCTTATATGATCGATAGAATGACAATCACTATACTTATTACTCTTATTATTATCAATCTAACTCATATTATTAACCATATTATGCTTATATGATCGATAGAACGACAATTACTATACTTATTACTCTTATTATTATAAATATAACTCATATTATTAGCCATATTATGCTTATATGATCGATAGAACGACAATTACTATACACATTACTCTTACTATTATCAATCTAACTCATATTATTAACCACATTTTGCAGATATGATCGATAGAACGAGAATTACTATACTTACTACTCTTAGTATTATCAATCTAACTCATATTATTAGCCATATTATGCTTAAATGATCGATAGAACGACAATTACTGTACCTATTACTCTTATTATTATTAATTTAACACATATTATTAGCCATATTATGCTTATATGATTGACAGGACGACAATTACTATACTTATTACACTCACTGTTATTAATCTAACTCATATTATTAACCATATTATGCTTATATGATCGATAGAACGAGAATTACTATACTCATTACTCTTATTATTATCAATGTAACTCATATTATTAACCATATTATGCCGATATGATCGATAGCACGACATTTAATATCATTATTACTCTTATTATTATGAACCTAACTCATATTATTAGCCATATTATGCTTGTATGATCGATAGAACTACAATTACTATACTCATTACTCTTATTGTTATCAACCTAACTCATATTATTACCCATATTATGCTTATATGATCGATAGAACGACAATTACTATACTTATTACACTCACTATTATCAATCTAACTCATATTATTAACCATATTATGCAGATATGATCGATAGCACGACCTTTACTATACCTATTACTCTTATTATTATCAGCCTAACTCATATTATTAGACGTATTATGCTTATATGATCGACAGAACGACAACTACTATATTTATTACACTCACTGTTATCAATCTAACTCATATTATTAACCATATTATGCAAATTTGATCGATAGAACGACAATCACTATACATATTAGTCTTATTATTATCAACCTAACTCATATTATTAGCCATATTATGCTTAAATGATCGATAGAACTACAATTACTATACTCATTGCTCTTATTATTATCAATCTAACTCATATTATTAGCCATATTATGCTTATATGATCGATAGAATGAGAATTACTATACTCACTACTCTTAGTATTATCACTCTAACTCATATTATTTGCCATATTATGCTTATATGATCGATAGAACGACAATTACTATACTTATTACTCTTATTGTTATCAATCTAACTCATATTGTTAGCCATATTATGCTTATATGATCGATAGAACGAGAATTACTATACTCACTACTCTTAGTATTGTCAATCTAACTCATATTATTAGCCATATTATGCTTATATGATCGATAGAACGAGAATTACTATACTCACTACTCTTAGTATTATCAATCTAACTCATATTATTAGCCATATTATGCTTAAATGATCGATAGAACGACAATTACTATACTTATTACTCTTATTGTTATCAATCTAACTCATATTGTTAGCCATATTATGCTTATATGATCGATAGAACGAGAATTACTATACTCACTACTCTTAGTATTATCAATCTAACTCATATTATTAACCATATTATGCAAATTTGATCGATAGAACGACAATCACTAAACTCATTACTCTTATTATTATCAATCTAACTCATATTATTAGCCATATTATGCTTATATGATCGATAGAACGACAATTACTATACTTATTACTCTTATTGTTATCAATCTAACTCACATCGTTAGCCATATTATGCTTATATGATCCATAGAACGAGAATTACTATACTCACTACCCTTAGTATTATCAATCTAACTCATATTATTAGCCATATTATGCTTATATTATCGATAGATCGACAATTACTATACTTATTACTGTTACTATTATCAATCTAACTCATATTATTAGCCATATTATGCTTAAATGATCGATAGAACGACAATTACTATACTTATTACTCTTATTATTATCAATCTAACTCATATTATTAGCCATATTATGCTTATATGATCGATAGAATGAGAATTACTATACTCACTACTCTTAGTATTATCACTCTAACTCATATTATTAGCCATATTATGCTTATATGATCGATAGAACGACAATTACTATACATATTACTCTTATTGTTATCAATCTAACTCATATTATTAGCCATATTATGCTTATATGTTCGATAGAACGAGAATTACTATACTCACTACTCTTAGTATTATCAATCTAACTCATATTATTAGCCATATTATGCTTAAATGATCGATAGAACGACAATTACTACACTCATTACTCTTATTATTATCAATCTAACTCATATTATTAGCCATATTATGCTTATATGAGCAATAGAACTACAACTACTATACTTATTACTCTTATTATTATCAATCTAACTCATATTATTAACCATATTATGCAGATATGATCGATAGAACTACAATTACTATACTCATTACTCTTATTGTTATCAATCTAACTCATATTATTAGACATATTATGCTTATATGATCGATAGAACGACAATTACTATACTTATTACTCTTATTATTATAAATATAACTCATATTATTAGCCATGTTATGCTTATATGATCGATAGAACGAGAATTACTATACTCACGACTCTTAGTATTATCAATCTAACTCATATTATTAGCCATATTATGCTTATATTATCGATAGAACGACAATTACTATACTTATCACTCTTATTATTATGAATCTAACTCATATTATTAGCCATATTATGCTTATATGATCGATAGAATGACAATCACTATACTTATTACTCTTATTATTATCAATCTAACTCATATTATTAACCATATTATGCTTATATGATCGATAGAACGACAATTACTATACTTATTACTCTTATTATTATAAATATAACTCATATTATTAGCCATATTATGCTTATATGATCGATAGAACGACAATTACTATACACATTACTCTTACTATTATCAATCTAACTCATATTATTAACCACATTATGCAGATATGATCGATAGAACGAGAATTACTATACTTACTACTCTTAGTATTATCAATCTAACTCATATTATTAGACATATTATGCTTAAATGATCGATAGAACGACAATTACTGTACCTATTACTCTTATTATTATTAATTTAACACATATTATTAGCCATATTATGCTTATATGATTGACAGGACGACAATTACTATACTTATTACACTCACTGTTATTAATCTAACTCATATTATTAACCATATTATGCTTATATGATCGATAGAACGAGAATTACTATACTCATTACTCTTATTATTATCAATGTAACTCATATTATTAACCATATTATGCCGATATGATCGATAGCACGACATTTAATATCATTATTACTCTTATTATTATGAACCTAACTCATATTATTAGCCATATTATGCTTGTATGATCGATAGAACTACAATTACTATACTCATTACTCTTATTGTTATCAACCTAACTCATATTATTACCCATATTATGCTTATATGATCGATAGAACGACAATTACTATACTTATTACACTCACTATTATCAATCTAACTCATATTATTAACCATATTATACAGATATGATCGATAGCACGACCTTTACTATACCTATTACTCTTATTATTATCAGCCTAACTCATATTATTAGCCATATTATGCTTATATGATCGATAGAACGACAATTACTATACTTATTACTCGTATTATTATCAATCTAACTCATATTATTAACAATATTATGCTTATAATATCGATAGAACGACAATTACTATACTTATTACTGTTATTTTTATCAATCTAACTCATATTATTAGCCATATTATGCTTAAATGATCGATAGAACTACAATTACTATACTCATTGCTCTTATTATTATCAATCTAACTCATATTATTAGCCATATTATGCTTATATGATCGATAGAATGAGAATTACTATACTCACTACTCTTAGTATTATCACTCTAACTCATATTATTAGCCATATTATGCTTATATGATCGATAGAACGACAATTACTATACTTATTACTCTTATTGTTATCAATCTAACTCATATTGTTAGCCATATTATGCTTATATGATCGATAGAACGAGAATTACTATACTCACCACTCTTAGTATTGTCAATCTAACTCATATTATTAGCCATATTATGCTTATATGATCGATAGAACGAGAATTACTATACTCACTACTCTTAGTATTATCAATCTAACTCATATTATTAGCCATATTATGCTTAAATGATCGATAGAACGACAATTACTATACTTATTATTCTTATTGTTATCAATCTAACTCATATTGTTAGCCATATTATGCTTATATGATCGATAGAACGAGAATTACTATACTCACTACTCTTAGTATTATCAATCTAACTCATATTATTAACCATATTATGCAAATTTGATCGATAGAACGACAATCACTAAACTCATTACTCTTATTATTATCAATCTAACTCATATTATTAGCCATATTATGCTTATATGATCGATAGAATGAGAATTACTATACTCACTACTCTTAGTATTATCACTCTAACTCATATTATTAGCCATATTATGCTTATATGATCGATAGAACGACAATTACTATACTTATTACTCTTATTGTTATCAATCTAACTCATATCATTAGCCATATTATGCTTATATGATCCATAGAACGAGAGTTACTATACTCACTACTCTTAGTATTATCAATCTAACTCATATTATTAGCCATATTATGCTTATATTATCGATAGATCGACAATTACTATACTTATTACTGTTACTATTATCAATCTAACTCATATTGTTAGCCATATTATGCTTATATGATCGATAGAACGAGAATTACTATACTCACCACTCTTAGTATTGTCAATCTAACTCATATTATTAGCCATATTATGCTTATATGATCGATAGAACGAGAATTACTATACTCACTACTCTTAGTATTATCAATCTAACTCATATTATTAGCCATATTATGCTTAAATGATCGATAGAACGACAATTACTATACTTATTATTCTTATTGTTATCAATCTAACTCATATTGTTAGCCATATTATGCTTATATGATCGATAGAACGAGAATTACTATACTCACTACTCTTAGTATTATCAATCTAACTCATATTATTAACCATATTATGCAAATTTGATCGATAGAACGACAATCACTAAACTCATTACTCTTATTATTATCAATCTAACTCATATTATTAGCCATATTATGCTTATATGATCGATAGAATGAGAATTACTATACTCACTACTCTTAGTATTATCACTCTAACTCATATTATTAGCCATATTATGCTTATATGATCGATAGAACGACAATTACTATACTTATTACTCTTATTGTTATCAATCTAACTCATATCATTAGCCATATTATGCTTATATGATCCATAGAACGAGAGTTACTATACTCACTACTCTTAGTATTATCAATCTAACTCATATTATTAGCCATATTATGCTTATATTATCGATAGATCGACAATTACTATACTTATTACTGTTACTATTATCAATCTAACTCATATTATTAGCCATATTATGCTTAAATGATCGATAGAACGACAATTACTATACTTATTACTCTTATTATTATCAATCTAACTCATATTATTAGCCATATTATGCTTATATGATCGATAGAACGAGAATTACTATACTCACTACTCTAAGTATTATCAATCTAACTCATATTATTAGCCATATTATGCTTAAATGATCGATAGAACGACAATTACTATACTTATTACTCTTATTGTTATCAATCTAACTCATATGGTTAGCCATATTATGCTTATATGATCGATAGAACGAGAATTACTATACTCACTACTCTTAGTATTATCAATCTAACTCATATTATTAACCATATTATGCAAATTTGATCGATAGAACGACAATCACTAAACTCATTACTCTTATTATTATCAATCTAACTCATATTATTAGCCATATTATGCTTATATGATCGATAGAATGAGAATTACTATACTCACTACTCTTAGTATTATCACTCTAACTCATATTATTAGCCATATTATGCTTATATGATCCATAGAACGAGAATTACTATACTCACTACTCTTAGTATTATCAATCTAACTCATATTATTAGCCATATTATGCTTATATTATCGATAGATCGACAATTACTATACTTATTACTGTTACTATTATCAATCTAACTCATATTATTAGCCATATTATGCTTAAATGATCGATAGAACGACAATTACTATACTTATTACTCTTATTATTATCAATCTAACTCATATTATTAGCCATATTATGCTTATATGATCGATAGAATGAGAATTACTATACTCACTACTCTTAGTATTATCACTCTAACTCATATTATTAGCCATATTATGCTTATATGATCGATAGAACGACAATTACTATACATATTACTCTTATTGTTATCAATCTAACTCATATTATTAGCCATATTATGCTTATATGTTCGATAGAACGAGAATTACTATACTCACTACTCTTAGTATTATCAATCTAACTCATATTATTAGCCATATTATGCTTAAATGATCGATAGAACGACAATTACTACACTCATTACTCTTATTATTATCAATCTAACTCATATTATTAGCCATATTATGCTTATATGAGCAATAGAACTACAACTACTATACTTATTACTCTTATTATTATAAATATAACTCATATTATTAGCCATATTATGCTTATATGATCGATAGAACGAGAATTACTATACTCACTACTCTTAGTATTATCAATCTAACTCATATTATTAGCCATATTATGCTTATATTATCGATAGAACGACAATTACTATACTTATCACTCTTATTATTATGAATCTAACTCATATTATAAGCCATATTATGCTTATATGATCGATAGAATGACAATCACTATACTTATTACTCTTATTATTATCAATCTAACTCATATTATTAACCATATTATGCTTATATGATCGATAGAACGACAATTACTATACTTGTTACTCTTATTATTATAAATATAACTCATATTATTAGCCATATTATGCTTATATGATCGATAGAACGACAATTACTATACACATTACTCTTACTATTATCAATCTAACTCATATTATTAACCACATTATGCAGATATGATCGATAGAACGAGAATTACTATACTTACTACTCTTAGTATTATCAATCTAACTCATATTATTAGCCATATTATGCTTAAATGATCGATAGAACGACAATTACTGTACCTATGACTCTTATTATTATTAATTTAACACATATTATTAGCCATATTATGCTTATATGATTGACAGGACGACAATTACTATACTTATTACACTCACTGTTATTAATCTAACTCATATTATTAACCATATTATGCTTATATGATCGATAGAACGAGAATTACTATACTCATTACTCTTATTATTATCAATGTAACTCATATTATTAACCATATTATGCCGATATGATCGATAGCACGACATTTAATATCATTATTACTCTTATTATTATGAACCTAACTCATATTATTAGCCATATTATGCTTGTATGATCGATAGAACTACAATTACTATACTCATTACTCTTATTGTTATCAACCTAACTCATATTATTACCCATATTATGCTTATATGATCGATAGAACGACAATTACTATACTTATTACACTCACTATTATCAATCTAACTCATATTATTAACCATATTATGCAGATATGATCGATAGCACGACCTTTACTATACCTATTACTCTTATTATTATCAGCCTAACTCATATTATTAGACGTATTATGCTTATATGATCGACAGAACGACAACTACTATATTTATTACACTCACTGTTATCAATCTAACTCATATTATTAACCATATTATGCAAATTTGATCGATAGAACGACAATCACTATACATATTAGTCTTATTATTATCAACCTAACTCATATTATTAGCCATATTATGCTTAAATGATCGATAGAACTACAATTACTATACTCATTGCTCTTATTATTATCAATCTAACTCATATTATTAGCCATATTATGCTTATATGATCGATAGAATGAGAATTACTATACTCACTACTCTTAGTATTATCACTCTAACTCATATTATTTGCCATATTATGCTTATATGATCGATAGAACGACAATTACTATACTTATTACTCTTATTGTTATCAATCTAACTCATATTGTTAGCCATATTATGCTTATATGATCGATAGAACGAGAATTACTATACTCACTACTCTTAGTATTGTCAATCTAACTCATATTATTAGCCATATTATGCTTATATGATCGATAGAACGAGAATTACTATACTCACTACTCTTAGTATTATCAATCTAACTCATATTATTAGCCATATTATGCTTAAATGATCGATAGAACGACAATTACTATACTTATAACTCTTATTGTTATCAATCTAACTCATATTATTAGCCATATTATGCTTATATGATCGATAGAACGACAATTACTATACTTATTACTCGTATTATTATCAATCTAACTCATATTATTAACAATATTATGCTTATAATATCGATAGAACGACAATTACTATACTTATTACTGTTATTTTTATCAATCTAACTCATATTATTAGCCATATTATGCTTAAATGATCGATAGAACTACAATTACTATACTCATTGCTCTTATTATTATCAATCTAACTCATATTATTAGCCATATTATGCTTATATGATCGATAGAATGAGAATTACTATACTCACTACTCTTAGTATTATCACTCTAACTCATACTATTAGCCATATTATGCTTATATGATCGATAGAACGACAATTACTATACTTATTACTCTTATTGTTATCAATCTAACTCATATTGTTAGCCATATTATGCTTATATGATCGATAGAACGAGAATTACTATACTCACTACTCTTAGTATTATCAATCTAACTCATATTATTAACCATATTATGCAAATTTGATCGATAGAACGACAATCACTAAACTCATTACTCTTATTATTATCAATCTAACTCATATTATTAGCCATATTATGCTTATATGATCGATAGAATGAGAATTACTACACTCACTACTCTTAGTATTATCACTCTAACTCATATTATTAGCCATATTATGCTTATATGATCGATAGAACGACAATTACTATACTTATTACTCTTATTGTTATCAATCTAACTCATATTGTTAGCCATATTATGCTTATATGATCGATAGAACGAGAATTACTATACTCACCACTCTTAGTATTGTCAATCTAACTCATATTATTAGCCATATTATGCTTATATGATCGATAGAACGAGAATTACTATACTCACTACTCTTAGTATTATCAATCTAACTCATATTATTAGCCATATTATGCTTAAATGATCGATAGAACGACAATTACTATACTTATTACTCTTATTGTTATCAATCTAACTCATATTGTTAGCCATATTATGCTTATATGATCGATAGAACGAGAATTACTATACTCACTACTCTTAGTATTATCAATCTAACTCATATTATTAACCATATTATGCAAATTTGATCGATAGAACGACAATCACTAAACTCATTACTCTTATTATTATCAATCTAACTCATATTATTAGCCATATTATGCTTATATGATCGATAGAATGAGAATTACTATACTCACTACTCTTAATATTATCACTCTAACTCATATTATTAGCCATATTATGCTTATATGATCGATAGAACGACAATTACTATACTTATTACTCTTATTGTTATCAATCTAACTCATATTGTTAGCCATATTATGCTTATATGATCGATAGAACGAGAATTACTATACTCACCACTCTTAGTATTGTCAATCTAACTCATATTATTAGCCATATTATGCTTATATGATCGATAGAACGAGAATTACTATACTCACTACTCTTAGTATTATCAATCTAACTCATATTATTAGCCATATTATGCTTAAATGATCGATAGAACGACAATTACTATACTTATTACTCTTATTGTTATCAATCTAACTCATATTGTTAGCCATATTATGCTTATATGATCGATAGAACGAGAATTACTATACTCACTACTCTTAGTATTATCAATCTAACTCATATTATTAACCATATTATGCAAATTTGATCGATAGAACGACAATCACTAAACTCATTACTCTTATTATTATCAATCTAACTCATATTATTAGCCATATTATGCTTATATGATCGATAGAATGAGAATTACTATACTCACTACTCTTAATATTATCACTCTAACTCATATTATTAGCCATATTATGCTTATATGATCGATAGAACGACAATTACTATACTTATTACTCTTATTGTTATCAATCTAACTCATATCATTAGCCATATTATGCTTATATGATCCATAGAACGAGAGTTACTATACTCACTACTCTTAGTATTATCAATCTAACTCATATTATTAGCCATATTATGCTTATATTATCGATAGATCGACAATTACTATACTTATTACTGTTACTATTATCAATCTAACTCATATTATTAGCCATATTATGCTTAAATGATCGATAGAACGACAATTACTATACTTATTACTCTTATTATTATCAATCTAACTCATATTATTAGCCATATTATGCTTATATGATCGATAGAACGAGAATTACTATACTCATTACTCTTATTGTTATCAACCTAACTCATATTATTACCCATATTATGCTTATATGATCGATAGAACGACAATTACTATACTTATTACACTCACTATTATCAATCTAACTCATATTATTAACCATATTATGCAGATATGATCGATAGCACGACCTTTACTATACCTATTACTCTTATTATTATCAGCCTAACTCATATTATTAGACGTATTATGCTTATATGATCGACAGAACGACAACTACTATATTTATTACACTCACTGTTATCAATCTAACTCATATTATTAACCATATTATGCAAATTTGATCGATAGAACGACAATCACTATACATATTAGTCTTATTATTATCAACCTAACTCATATTATTAGCCATATTATGCTTAAATGATCGATAGAACTACAATTACTATACTTATTACTCGTATTATTATCAATCTAACTCATATTATTAACAATATTATGCTTATAATATCGATAGAACGACAATTACTATACTTATTACTGTTATTTTTATCAATCTAACTCATATTATTAGCCATATTATGCTTATATGATCGATAGAACGAGAATTACTATACTCATTACTCTTATTATTATCAATCTAACTCATATTATTAGCCATATTATGCTTATATGATCGATAGAACGACAATTACTATACTTATAACTCTTATTGTTATCAATCTAACTCATATTATTAGCCATATTATGCTTATATGATCGATAGAACGACAATTACTATACTTATTACTCGTATTATTATCAATCTAACTCATATTATTAACAATATTATGCTTATAATATCGATAGAACGACAATTACTATACTTATTACTGTTATTTTTATCAATCTAACTCATATTATTAGCCATATTATGCTTAAATGATCGATAGAACTACAATTACTATACTCATTGCTCTTATTATTATCAATCTAACTCATATTATTAGCCATATTATGCTTATATGATCGATAGAATGAGAATTACTATACTCACTACTCTTAGTATTATCACTCTAACTCATATTATTAGCCATATTATGCTTATATGATCGATAGAACGACAATTACTATACTTATTACTCTTATTGTTATCAATCTAACTCATATTGTTAGCCATATTATGCTTATATGATCGATAGAACGAGAATTACTATACTCACTACTCTTAGTATTATCAATCTAACTCATATTATTAACCATATTATGCAAATTTGATCGATAGAACGACAATCACTAAACTCATTACTCTTATTATTATCAATCTAACTCATATTATTAGCCATATTATGCTTATATGATCGATAGAATGAGAATTACTACACTCACTACTCTTAGTATTATCACTCTAACTCATATTATTAGCCATATTATGCTTATATGATCGATAGAACGACAATTACTATACTTATTACTCTTATTGTTATCAATCTAACTCATATTGTTAGCCATATTATGCTTATATGATCGATAGAACGAGAATTACTATACTCACTACTCTTAGTATTATCAATCTAACTCATATTATTAACCATATTATGCAAATTTGATCGATAGAACGACAATCACTAAACTCATTACTCTTATTATTATCAATCTAACTCATATTATTAGCCATATTATGCTTATATGATCGATAGAATGAGAATTACTATACTCACTACTCTTAATATTATCACTCTAACTCATATTATTAGCCATATTATGCTTATATGATCGATAGAACGACAATTACTATACTTATTACTCTTATTGTTATCAATCTAACTCATATTGTTAGCCATATTATGCTTATATGATCGATAGAACGAGAATTACTATACTCACCACTCTTAGTATTGTCAATCTAACTCATATTATTAGCCATATTATGCTTATATGATCGATAGAACGAGAATTACTATACTCACTACTCTTAGTATTATCAATCTAACTCATATTATTAGCCATATTATGCTTAAATGATCGATAGAACGACAATTACTATACTTATTACTCTTATTGTTATCAATCTAACTCATATTGTTAGCCATATTATGCTTATATGATCGATAGAACGAGAATTACTATACTCACTACTCTTAGTATTATCAATCTAACTCATATTATTAACCATATTATGCAAATTTGATCGATAGAACGACAATCACTAAACTCATTACTCTTATTATTATCAATCTAACTCATATTATTAGCCATATTATGCTTATATGATCGATAGAATGAGAATTACTATACTCACTACTCTTAATATTATCACTCTAACTCATATTATTAGCCATATTATGCTTATATGATCGATAGAACGACAATTACTATACTTATTACTCTTATTGTTATCAATCTAACTCATATCATTAGCCATATTATGCTTATATGATCCATAGAACGAGAGTTACTATACTCACTACTCTTAGTATTATCAATCTAACTCATATTATTAGCCATATTATGCTTATATTATCGATAGATCGACAATTACTATACTTATTACTGTTACTATTATCAATCTAACTCATATTATTAGCCATATTATGCTTAAATGATCGATAGAACGACAATTACTATACTTATTACTCTTATTATTATCAATCTAACTCATATTATTAGCCATATTATGCTTATATGATCGATAGAACGAGAATTACTATACTCACTACTCTTAGTATTATCAATCTAACTCATATTATTAGCCATATTATGCTTAAATGATCGATAGAACGACAATTACTATACTTATTACTCTTATTGTTATCAATCTAACTCATATGGTTAGCCATATTATGCTTATATGATCGATAGAACGACAATTACTATACTTATTACTCTTATTGTTATCAATCTAACTCATATTGTTAGCCATATTATGCTTATATGATCGATAGAACGAGAATTACTATACTCACCACTCTTAGTATTGTCAATCTAACTCATATTATTAGCCATATTATGCTTATATGATCGATAGAACGAGAATTACTATACTCACTACTCTTAGTATTATCAATCTAACTCATATTATTAGCCATATTATGCTTAAATGATCGATAGAACGACAATTACTATACTTATTACTCTTATTGTTATCAATCTAACTCATATTGTTAGCCATATTATGCTTATATGATCGATAGAACGAGAATTACTATACTCACTACTCTTAGTATTATCAATCTAACTCATATTATTAACCATATTATGCAAATTTGATCGATAGAACGACAATCACTAAACTCATTACTCTTATTATTATCAATCTAACTCATATTATTAGCCATATTATGCTTATATGATCGATAGAATGAGAATTACTATACTCACTACTCTTAATATTATCACTCTAACTCATATTATTAGCCATATTATGCTTATATGATCGATAGAACGACAATTACTATACTTATTACTCTTATTGTTATCAATCTAACTCATATCATTAGCCATATTATGCTTATATGATCCATAGAACGAGAGTTACTATACTCACTACTCTTAGTATTATCAATCTAACTCATATTATTAGCCATATTATGCTTATATTATCGATAGATCGACAATTACTATACTTATTACTGTTACTATTATCAATCTAACTCATATTATTAGCCATATTATGCTTAAATGATCGATAGAACGACAATTACTATACTTATTACTCTTATTATGATCAATCTAACTCATATTATTAGCCATATTATGCTTATATGATCGATAGAACGAGAATTACTATACTCACTACTCTTAGTATTATCAATCTAACTCATATTATTAGCCATATTATGCTTAAATGATCGATAGAACGACAATTACTATACTTATTACTCTTATTGTTATCAATCTAACTCATATGGTTAGCCATATTATGCTTATATGATCGATAGAACGAGAATTACTATACTCACTACTCTTAGTATTATCAATCTAACTCATATTATTAACCATATTATGCAAATTTGATCGATAGAACGACAATCACTAAACTCATTACTCTTATTATTATCAATCTAACTCATATTATTAGCCATATTATGCTTATATGATCGATAGAATGAGAATTACTATACTCACTACTCTTAGTATTATCACTCTAACTCATATTATTAGCCATATTATGCTTATATGATCCATAGAACGAGAATTACTATACTCACTACTCTTAGTATTATCAATCTAACTCATATTATTAGCCATATTATGCTTATATTATCGATAGATCGACAATTACTATACTTATTACTGTTACTATTATCAATCTAACTCATATTATTAGCCATATTATGCTTAAATGATCGATAGAACGACAATTACTATACTTATTACTCTTATTATTATCAATCTAACTCATATTATTAGCCATATTATGCTTATATGATCGATAGAATGAGAATTACTATACTCACTACTCTTAGTATTATCACTCTAACTCATATTATTAGCCATATTATGCTTATATGATCGATAGAACGACAATTACTATACATATTACTCTTATTGTTATCAATCTAACTCATATTATTAGCCATATTATGCTTATATGTTCGATAGAACGAGAATTACTATACTCACTACTCTTAGTATTATCAATCTAACTCATATTATTAGCCATATTATGCTTAAATGATCGATAGAACGACAATTACTACACTCATTACTCTTATTATTATCAATCTAACTCATATTATTAGCCATATTATGCTTATATGAGCAATAGAACTACAACTACTATACTTATTACTCTTATTATTATAAATATAACTCATATTATTAGCCATATTATGCTTATATGATCGATAGAACGAGAATTACTATACTCACTACTCTTAGTATTATCAATCTAACTCATATTATTAGCCATATTATGCTTATATTATCGATAGAACGACAATTACTATACTTATCACTCTTATTATTATGAATCTAACTCATATTATAAGCCATATTATGCTTATATGATCGATAGAATGACAATCACTATACTTATTACTCTTATTATTATCAATCTAACTCATATTATTAACCATATTATGCTTATATGATCGATAGAACGACAATTACTATACTTGTTACTCTTATTATTATAAATATAACTCATATTATTAGCCATATTATGCTTATATGATCGATAGAACGACAATTACTATACACATTACTCTTACTATTATCAATCTAACTCATATTATTAACCACATTATGCAGATATGATCGATAGAACGAGAATTACTATACTTACTACTCTTAGTATTATCAATCTAACTCATATTATTAGCCATATTATGCTTAAATGATCGATAGAACGACAATTACTGTACCTATTACTCTTATTATTATTAATTTAACACATATTATTAGCCATATTATGCTTATATGATTGACAGGACGACAATTACTATACTTATTACACTCACTGTTATTAATCTAACTCATATTATTAACCATATTATGCTTATATGATCGATAGAACGAGAATTACTATACTCATTACTCTTATTATTATCAATGTAACTCATATTATTAACCATATTATGCCGATATGATCGATAGCACGACATTTAATATCATTATTACTCTTATTATTATGAACCTAACTCATATTATTAGCCATATTATGCTTGTATGATCGATAGAACTACAATTACTATACTCATTACTCTTGTTGTTATCAACCTAACTCATATTATTACCCATATTATGCTTGTATGATCGATAGAACGACAATTACTATACTTATTACACTCACTATTATCAATCTAACTCATATTATTAACCATATTATGCAGATATGATCGATAGCACGACCTTTACTATACCTATTACTCTTATTATTATCAGCCTAACTCATATTATTAGACGTATTATGCTTATATGATCGACAGAACGACAACTACTATATTTATTACACTCACTGTTATCAATCTAACTCATATTATTAACCATATTATGCAAATTTGATCGATAGAACGACAATCACTATACATATTAGTCTTATTATTATCAACCTAACTCATATTATTAGCCATATTATGCTTATATGATCGATAGAACGACAATTACTATACTTATTACTCGTATTATTATCAATCTAACTCATATTATTAACAATATTATGCTTATAATATCGATAGAACGACAATTACTATACTTATTACTGTTATTTTTATCAATCTAACTCATATTATTAGCCATATTATGCTTAAATGATCGATAGAACTACAATTACTATACTCATTGCTCTTATTATTATCAATCTAACTCATATTATTAGCCATATTATGCTTATATGATCGATAGAATGAGAATTACTATACTCACTACTCTTAGTATTATCACTCTAACTCATATTATTTGCCATATTATGCTTATATGATCGATAGAACGACAATTACTATACTTATTACTCTTATTGTTATCAATCTAACTCATATTGTTAGCCATATTATGCTTATATGATCGATAGAACGAGAATTACTATACTCACTACTCTTAGTATTGTCAATCTAACTCATATTATTAGCCATATTATGCTTATATGATCGATAGAACGAGAATTACTATACTCACTACTCTTAGTATTATCAATCTAACTCATATTATTAGCCATATTATGCTTAAATGATCGATAGAACGACAATTACTATACTTATAACTCTTATTGTTATCAATCTAACTCATATTGTTAGCCATATTATGCTTATATGATCGATAGAACGAGAATTACTATACTCACTACTCTTAGTATTATCAATCTAACTCATATTATTAACCATATTATGCAAATTTGATCGATAGAACGACAATCACTAAACTCATTACTCTTATTATTGTCAATCTAACTCATATTATTAGCCATATTATGCTTATATGATCGATAGAACGAGAATTACTATACTCACTACTCTTAGTATTATCACTCTAACTCATATTATTAGCCATATTATGCTTATATGATCGATAGAACGACAATTACTATACTTATTACTCTTATTGTTATCAATCTAACTCATATCATTAGCCATATTATGCTTATATGATCCATAGAACGAGAATTACTATACTCACTACTCTTAGTATTATCAATCTAACTCATATTATTAGCCATATTATGCTTATATTATCGATAGATCGACAATTACTATACTTATTACTGTTACTATTATCAATCTAACTCATATTATTAGCCATATTATGCTTAAATGATCGATAGAACGACAATTACTATACTTACTACTCTTATTATTATCAATCTAACTCATATTATTAGCCATATTATGCTTATATGATCGATAGAATGAGAATTACTACACTCACTACTCTTAGTATTATCACTCTAACTCATATTATTAGCCATATTATGCTTATATGATCGATAGAACGAGAATTACTATACTCACTACTCTTAGTATTATCACTCTAACTCATATTATTAGCCATACTATGCTTATATGATCGATAGAACGACAATTACTATACTTATTACTCTTATTGTTATCAATCTAACTCATATCATTAGCCATATTATGCTTATATGATCCATAGAACGAGAATTACTATACTCACTACTCTTAGTATTATCAATCTAACTCATATTATTAGCCATATTATGCTTATATTATCGATAGATCGACAATTACTATACTTATTACTGTTACTATTATCAATCTAACTCATATTATTAGCCATATTATGCTTAAATGATCGATAGAACGACAATTACTATACTTATTACTCTTATTATTATCAATCTAACTCATATTATTAGCCATATTATGCTTATATGATCGATAGAATGAGAATTACTATACTCACTACTCTAAGTATTATCACTCTAACTCATATTATTAGCCATATTATGCTTATATGATCGATAGAACGACAATTACTATACATATTACTCTTATTGTTATCAATCTAACTCATATTATTAGCCATATTATGCTTATATGTTCGATAGAACGAGAATTACTATACTCACTACTCTTAGTATTATCAATCTAACTCATATTATTAGCCATATTATGCTTATATTATCGATAGAACGACAATTACTATACTTATCACTCTTATTATTATGAATCTAACTCATATTATTAGCCATATTATGCTTATATGATCGATAGAATGACAATCACTATACTTATTACTCTTATTATTATCAATCTAACTCATATTATTAACCATATTATGCTTATATGATCGATAGAACGACAATTACTATACTTATTACTCTTATTATTATAAATATAACTCATATTATTAGCCATATTATGCTTATATGGTCGATAGAACGACAATTACTATACACATTACTCTTACTATTATCAATCTAACTCATATTATTAACCACATTATGCAGATATGATCGATAGAACGAGAATTACTATACTTACTACTCTTAGTATTATCAATCTAACTCATATTATTAGCCATATTATGCTTAAATGATCGATAGAACGACCATTACTGTACCTATTACTCTTATTATTATTAATTTAACTCATATTATTAGCCATATTATGCTTATATGATTGACAGGACGACAATTACTATACTTATTACACTCACTGTTATCAATCTAACTCATATTATTAACCATATTATGCTTATATGATCGATAGAACGAGAATTACTGTACTTATTACTCTTATTATTATCAATGTAACTCATATTATTAACCATATTATGCCGATATGATCGATAGCACGACATTTAATATCATTATTACTCTTATTATTATGAACCTAACTCATATTATTAGCCATATTATGCTGGTATGATCGATAGAACTACAATTACTATACTCATTACTCTTATTGTTATCAACCTAACTCATATTATTACCCATATTATGCTTATATGATCGATAGAACGACATTTACTATACTTATTACACTTCCTATTATCAATCTAACTTATATTATTGGCCATATTATGCTTATATGATCGATAGAACGACAATTACTACACTTATTACTTTTATTGTTATCAATCTAACTCATATTATTAGCCATATTATGCTTAAATGATCGACAGAACGATAATTACTATACTTATTACTCTTATTATTATCAATCTAACTCATATTATTAGCCATATTATGCTTATATGATCGATAGAACGACAATTACTATACTTATTACACTCACTATTATCAATCTAACTCATATTATTAACCATATTATGCAGATATGATCGATAGCACGACATTTACTATACCTATTACTCTTATTATTATCAGCCTAACTCATATTATTAGACGTATTATGCTTATATGATCGACAGAACGACACCTACTATATTTATTACACTCACTGTTATCAATCTAACTCATATTATTAACCATATTATGCAAATTTGATCGATAGAACGACAATCACTATACATATTAGTCTTATTATTATCAACCTAACTCATATTATTAGCCATATTATGCTTAAATGATCGATAGAACGACAATTACTATACTTATTACTCGTATTATTATCAATCTAACTCATATTATTAACAATATTATGCTTATAATATCGATAGAACGACAATTACTATACTTATTACTGTTATTTTTATCAATCTAACTCATATTATTAGCCATATTATGCTTAAATGATCGATAGAACTACAATTACTATACTCATTGCTCTTATTATTATCAATCTAACTCATATTATTAGCCATATTATGCTTATATGATCGATAGAATGAGAATTACTATACTCACTACTCTTAGTATTATCACTCTAACTCATATTATTAGCCATATTATGCTTATATGATCGATAGAACGACAATTACTATACTTATTACTCTTATTGTTATCAATCTAACTCATATTTTTAGCCATATTATGCTTATATGATCGATAGAACGAGAATTACTATACTCACTACTCTTAGTATTGTCAATCTAACTCATATTATTAGCCATATTATGCGTATATGATCGATAGAACGAGAATTACTATACTCACTACTCTTAGTATTATCAATCTAATTCATATTATTAGCCATATTATGCTTAAATGATCGATAGAACGACAATTACTATACTTATTACTCTTATTGTTATCAATCTAACTCATATTGTTAGCCATATTATGCTTATATGATCGATAGAACGACAATTACTATACTTATTACTCTTATTGTTATCAATCTAACTCATATTGTTAGCCATATTATGCTTATATGATCGATAGAACGAGAATTACTATACTCACTACTCTTAGTATTATCAATCTAACTCATATTATTAGCCATATTATGCTTATATTATCGATAGATCGACAATTACTATACTTATTACTGTTACTATTATCAATCTAACTCATATTATTAGCCATATTATGCTTAAATGATCGATAGAACGACAATTACTATACTTATTACTCTTATTATTATCAATCTAACTCATATTATTAGCCATATTATGCTTTTATGATCGATAGAATGAGAATTACTATACTCACTACTCTTAGTATTATCACTCTAACTCATATTATTAGCCATATTATGCTTATATGATCGATAGAACGACAATTACTATACATATTACTCTTATTGTTATCAATCTAACTCATATTATTAGCCATATTATGCTTATATGTTCGATAGAACGAGAATTACTATTCTCACTACTCGTAGTATTATCAATCTAACTCATATTATTAGCCATATTATGCTTAAATGATCGATAGAACGACAATTACTACACTTATTACTCTTATTATTATCAATCTAACTCATATTATTAGCCATATTATGCTTATATGAGCAATAGAACTACAACTACTATACTTATTACTCTTATTATTATCAATCTAACTCATATTATTAACCATATTATGCAGATATGATCGATAGAACTACCATTACTATACTCATTACTCTTATTGTTATCAATCTAACTCATATTATTAGACATAGTATGCTTATATGATCGATAGAACGACAATTACTATACTTATTACTCTTATTATTATAAATATAACTCATATTATTAGCCATATTATGCTTATATGATCGATAGAACGAGAATTACTATACTCACTACTCTTAGTATTATCAATCTAACTCATATTATTAGCCATATTATGCTTATATGATCGATAGAACGACAATTACTATACTCACTACTCTTAGTATTGTCAATCTAACTCATATTATTAGCCATATTATGCTTATATGATCGATAGAACGAGAATTACTATACTCACTACTCTTAGTATTATCAATCTAACTCATATTATTAGCCATATTATGCTTAAATGATCGATAGAACGACAATTACTATACTTATTACTCTTATTGTTATCAATTTAACTCATATTGTTAGCCATATTATGCTTATATGATCGATAGAACGAGAATTACTATACTCACTACTCTTAGTATTATCAATCTAACTCATATTATTAACCATATTATGCAAATTTGATCGATAAAACGACAATCACTAAACTCATTACTCTTATTATTATCAATCTAACTCATATTATTAGCCATATTATGCCTATATTATCGATAGATCGACAATTACTATACTTATTACTGTTACTATTATCAATCTAACTCATATTATTAGCCATATTATGCTTAAATGATCGATAGAACGACAATTACTATACTTATTACTCTTATTATTATCAATCTAACTCATATTATTAGCCATATTATGCTTATATGATCGATAGAATGAGAACTACTATACTCACTACTCTTAGTATTATCACTCTAACTCATATTATTAGCCATATTATGCTTATATGATCGATAGAACGACAATTACTATACATATTACTCTTATTGTTATCAATCTAACTCATATAATTAGCCATATTATGCTTATATTTTCGATAGAACGAGAATTACTATACTCACTACTCTCAGTATTATCAATCTAACTCATATTATTAGCCATATTATGCTTAAATGATCGATAGAACGACAATTACTACACTTATTACTCTTATTATTATCAATCTAACTCATATTATTAGCCATATTATGCTTATATGAGCAATAGAACTACAACTACTATACTTATTACTCTTATTATTATCAATCTTACTCATATTATTAACCATATTATGCAGATATGATCGATAGAACGACAATTACTATACTTATTACTTTTATTGTTATCAATCTAACTCATATTACTAGCCATATTATGCTTAAATGATCGATAGAACGATAATTACTATACTTATTACTCTTATTATTATCAATCTAACTCATATTATTAGCCATATTATGCTTATATGATCGATAGAACGACAATTACTATACTTATTACACTCACTATTATCAATCTAACTCATATTATTAACCATATTATGCAGATATGATCGATAGCACGACATTTACTATACCTATTACTCTTATTATTATCAGCCTAACTCATATTATTAGACGTATTATGCTTATATGATCGACAGAACGACAACTACTATATTTATTACACTCACTGTTATCAATCTAACTCATATTATTAACCATATTATGCAAATTTGATCGATAGAACGACAATCACTATACATATTAGTCTTATTATTATCAACCTAACTCATATTATTAGCCATATTATGCTTAAATGATCGATAGAACGACAATTACTATACTTATTACTCGTATTATTATCAATCTAACTCATATTATTAACAATATTATGCTTATAATATCGATAGAACGACAATTACTATACTTATTACTGTTATTTTTATCAATCTAACTCATATTATTAGCCATATTATGCTTAAATGATCGATAGAACTACAATTACTATACTCATTGCTCTTATTATTATCAATCTAACTCATATTATTAGCCATATTATGCTTATATGATCGATAGAATGAGAATTACTATACTCACTACTCTTAGTATTATCACTCTAACTCATATTATTAGCCATATTATGCTTATATGATCGATAGAACGACAATTACTATACTTATTACTCTTATTGTTATCAATCTAACTCATATTGTTAGCCATATTATGCTTATATGATCGATAGAACGAGAATTACTATACTCACTACTCTCAGTATTATCAATCTAACTCATATTATTAGCCATATTATGCTTAAATGATCGATAGAACGACAATTACTACACTTATTACTCTTATTATTATCAATCTAACTCATATTATTAGCCATATTATGCTTATATGAGCAATAGAACTACAACTACTATACTTATTACTCTTATTATTATCAATCTTACTCATATTATTAACCATATTATGCAGATATGATCGATAGAACGACAATTACTATACTTATTACTTTTATTGTTATCAATCTAACTCATATTACTAGCCATATTATGCTTAAATGATCGATAGAACGATAATTACTATACTTATTACTCTTATTATTATCAATCTAACTCATATTATTAGCCATATTATGCTTATATGATCGATAGAACGACAATTACTATACTTATTACACTCACTATTATCAATCTAACTCATATTATTAACCATATTATGCAGATATGATCGATAGCACGACATTTACTATACCTATTACTCTTATTATTATCAGCCTAACTCATATTATTAGACGTATTATGCTTATATGATCGACAGAACGACAACTACTATATTTATTACACTCACTGTTATCAATCTAACTCATATTATTAACCATATTATGCAAATTTGATCGATAGAACGACAATCACTATACATATTAGTCTTATTATTATCAACCTAACTCATATTATTAGCCATATTATGCTTAAATGATCGATAGAACGACAATTACTATACTTATTACTCGTATTATTATCAATCTAACTCATATTATTAACAATATTATGCTTATAATATCGATAGAACGACAATTACTATACTTATTACTGTTATTTTTATCAATCTAACTCATATTATTAGCCACATTATGCTTAAATGATCGATAGAACTACAATTACTATACTCATTGCTCTTATTATTATCAATCTAACTCATATTATTAGCCATATTATGCTTATATGATCGATAGAATGAGAATTACTATACTCACTACTCTTAGTATTATCACTCTAACTCATATTATTAGCCATATTATGCTTATATGATCGATAGAACGACAATTACTATACTTATTACTCTTATTGTTATCAATCTAACTCATATTGTTAGCCATATTATGCTTATATGATCGATAGAACGAGAATTACTATACTCACTACTCTTAGTATTGTCAATCTAACTCATATTATTAGCCATATTATGCTTATATGATCGATAGAACGAGAATTACTATACTCACTACTCTTAGTATTATCAATCTAACTCATATTATTAGCCATATTATGCTTATATGATCGATAGAACGACAATTACTATACTTATTACTCTTATTGTTATCAATCTAACTCATATTGTTAGCCATATTATGCTTATATGATCGATAGAGCGAGAATTACTATACTCACTACTCTTAGGATTGTCAATCTAACTCATATTATTAGCCATATTATGCTTATATGATCGATAGAACGACAATTACTATACTCACTACTCTTAGTATTGTCAATCTAACTCATATTATTAGCCATATTATGCTTATATGATCGATAGAACGAGAATTACTATACTCACTAGTCTTAGTATTATCAATCTAACTCATATTATTAGCCATATTATGCTTAAATGATCGATAGAACGACAATTACTATACTTATTACTCTTATTGTTATCAATTTAACTCATATTGTTAGCCATATTATGCTTATATGATCGATAGAACGAGAATTACTATACTCACTACTCTTAGTATTATCAATCTAACTCATATTATTAACCATATTATGCAAATTTGATCGATAGAACGACAATCACTAAACTCATTACTCTTATTATTATCAATCTAACTCATATTATTAGCCATATTATGCTTATATTATCGATAGATCGACAATTACTATACTTATTACTGTTACTATTATCAATCTAACTCATATTACTAGCCATATTATGCTTAAATGATCGATAGAACGACAATTACTATACTTATTACTCTTATTATTATCAATCTAACTCATATTATTAGCCATATTATGCTTATATGATCGATAGAATGAGAATTACTATACTCACTACTCTTAGTATTATCACTCTAACTCATATTATTAGCCATATTATGCTTATATGATCGATAGAACGACAATTACTATACATATTACTCTTATTGTTATCAATCTAACTCATATTATTAGTCATATTATGCTTATATGTTCGATAGAACGAGAATTACTATATTCACTACTCTCAGTATTATCAATCTAACTCATATTATTAGCCATATTATGCTTAAATGATCGATAGAACGACAATTACTATACTTATTACTCTTATTATTATCAATCTAACTCATATTATTAACCATATTATGCTTATATGATCGATAGAACGAGAATTACTATACTCATTACTCTTATTATTATCAATGTAACTCATATTATTAACCATATTATGCCGATATGATCGATAGCACGACATTTAATATCATTATTACTCTTATTATTATGAACCTAACTCATATTATTAGCCATATTATGCTGGTATGATCGATAGAACTACAATTACTATACTCATTACTCTTATTGTTATCAACCTAACTCATATTATTACCCATATTATGCTTATATGATCGATAGAACGACATTTACTATACTTATTACACTTCCTATTATCAATCTAACTTATATTATTGGCCATATTATGCTTATGTGATCGATAGAACGACAATTACTACACTTATTACTCTTATTATTATCAATCTAACTCATATTATTAGCCATATTATGCTTAAATGATCGATAGAACGACAATTACTACACTTATTACTCTTATTATTATCAATCTAACTCATATTATTAGCCATATTATGCTTATATGAGCAATAGAAATACAACCACTATACTTATTACTCTTATTATTATCAATCTTACTCATATTATTAACCATATTATGCAGATATGATCGATAGAACGACAATTACTATACTTATTACTTTTATTGTTATCAATCTAACTCATATTACTAGCCATATTATGCTTAAATGATCGATAGAACGATAATTACTATACTTATTACTCTTATTATTATCAATCTAACTCATATTATTAGCCATATTATGCTTAAATGATCGATAGAACGACAATTACTATACTTATTACTCGTATTATTATCAATCTAACTCATATTATTAACAATATTATGCTTATAATATCGATAGAACGACAATTACTATACTTATTACTGTTATTTTTATCAATCTAACTCATATTATTAGCCATATTATGCTTAAATGATCGATAGAACTACAATTACTATACTCATTGCTCTTATTATTATCAATCTAACTCATATTATTAGCCATATTATGCTTATATGATCGATAGAATGAGAATTACTATACTCACTACTCTTAGTATTATCACTCTAACTCATATTATTAGCCATATTATGCTTATATGATCGATAGAACGACAATTACTATACTTATTACTCTTATTGTTATCAATCTAACTCATATTTTTAGCCATATTATGCTTATATGATCGATAGAACGAGAATTACTATACTCACTACTCTTAGTATTGTCAATCTAACTCATATTATTAGCCATATTATGCGTATATGATCGATAGAACGAGAATTACTATACTCACTACTCTTAGTATTATCAATCTAACTCATATTATTAGCCATATTATGCTTAAATGATCGATAGAACGACAATTACTATACTTATTACTCTTATTGTTATCAATCTAACTCATATTGTTAGCCATATTATGCTTATATGATCGATAGAACGACAATTACTATACTCACTACTCTTAGTATTGTCAATCTAACTCATATTATTAGCCATATTATGCTTATATGATCGATAGAACGAGAATTACTATACTCACTACTCTTAGTATTATCAATCTAACTCATATTATTAGTCATATTATGCTTAAATGATCGATAGAACGACAATTACTATACTTATTACTCTTATTGTTATCAATCTAACTCATATTGTTAGCCATATTATGCTTATATGATCGATAGAACGAGAATTACTATACTCACTACTCTTAGTATTATCAATCTAACTCATATTATTAGCCATATTATGCTTATATTATCGATAGATCGACAATTACTATACTTATTACTGTTACTATTATCAATCTAACTCATATTATTAGCCATATTATGCTTAAATGATCGATAGAACGACAATTACTATACTTATTACTCTTATTATTATCAATCTAACTCATATTATTAGCCATATTATGCTTTTATGATCGATAGAATGAGAATTACTATACTCACTACTCTTAGTATTATCACTCTAACTCATATTATTAGCCATATTATGCTTATATGATCGATAGAACGACAATTACTATACATATTACTCTTATTGTTATCAATCTAACTCATATTATTAGCCATATTATGCTTATATGTTCGATAGAACGAGAATTACTATTCTCACTACTCGTAGTATTATCAATCTAACTCATATTATTAGCCATATTATGCTTAAATGATCGATAGAACGACAATTACTACACTTATTACTCTTATTATTATCAATCTAACTCATATTATTAGCCATATTATGCTTATATGAGCAATAGAACTACAACTACTATACTTATTACTCTTATTATTATCAATCTAACTCATATTATTAACCATATTATGCAGATATGATCGATAGAACTACCATTACTATACTCATTACTCTTATTGTTATCAATCTAACTCATATTATTAGACATAGTATGCTTATATGATCGATAGAACGACAATTACTATACTTATTACTCTTATTATTATAAATATAACTCATATTATTAGCCATATTATGCTTATATGATCGATAGAACGAGAATTACTATACTCACTACTCTTAGTATTATCAATCTAACTCATATTATTAGCCATATTATGCTTATATGATCGATAGAACGACAATTACTATACTCACTACTCTTAGTATTGTCAATCTAACTCATATTATTAGCCATATTATGCTTATATGATCGATAGAACGAGAATTACTATACTCACTACTCTTAGTATTATCAATCTAACTCATATTATTAACCATATTATGCAAATTTGATCGATAGAACGACAATCACTAAACTCATTACTCTTATTATTATCAATCTAACTCATATTATTAGCCATATTATGCCTATATTATCGATAGATCGACAATTACTATACTTATTACTGTTACTATTATCAATCTAACTCATATTATTAGCCATATTATGCTTAAATGATCGATAGAACGACAATTACTATACTTATTACTCTTATTATTATCAATCTAACTCATATTATTAGCCATATTATGCTTATATGATCGATAGAATGAGAACTACTATACTCACTACTCTTAGTATTATCACTCTAACTCATATTATTAGCCATATTATGCTTATATGATCGATAGAACGACAATTACTATACATATTACTCTTATTGTTATCAATCTAACTCATATTATTAGCCATATTATGCTTATATGTTCGATAGAACGAGAATTACTATACTCACTACTCTCAGTATTATCAATCTAACTCATATTATTAGCCATATTATGCTTAAATGATCGATAGAACGACAATTACTACACTTATTACTCTTATTATTATCAATCTAACTCATATTATTAGCCATATTATGCTTATATGAGCAATAGAACTACAACTACTATACTTATTACTCTTATTATTATCAATCTTACTCATATTATTAACCATATTATGCAGATATGATCGATAGAACGACAATTACTATACTTATTACTTTTATTGTTATCAATCTAACTCATATTACTAGCCATATTATGCTTAAATGATCGATAGAACGATAATTACTATACTTATTACTCTTATTATTATCAATCTAACTCATATTATTAGCCATATTATGCTTATATGATCGATAGAACGACAATTACTATACTTATTACACTCACTATTATCAATCTAACTCATATTATTAACCATATTATGCAGATATGATCGATAGCACGACATTTACTATACCTATTACTCTTATTATTATCAGCCTAACTCATATTATTAGACGTATTATGCTTATATGATCGACAGAACGACAACTACTATATTTATTACACTCACTGTTATCAATCTAACTCATATTATTAACCATATTATGCAAATTTGATCGATATAACGACAATCACTATACATATTAGTCTTATTATTATCAACCTAACTCATATTATTAGCCATATTATGCTTAAATGATCGATAGAACGACAATTACTATACTTATTACTCGTATTATTATCAATCTAACTCATATTATTAACAATATTATGCTTATAATATCGATAGAACGACAATTACTATACTTATTACTGTTATTTTTATCAATCTAACTCATATTATTAGCCATATTATGCTTAAATGATCGATAGAACTACAATTACTATACTCATTGCTCTTATTATTATCAATCTAACTCATATTATTAGCCATATTATGCTTATATGATCGATAGAATGAGAATTACTATACTCACTACTCTTAGTATTATCACTCTAACTCATATTATTAGCCATATTATGCTTATATGATCGATAGAACGACAATTACTATACTTATTACTCTTATTGTTATCAATCTAACTCATATTTTTAGCCATATTATGCTTATATGATCGATAGAACGAGAATTACAATACTCACTACTCTTAGTATTATCAATCTAACTCATATTATTAGCCATATTATGCTTATATGATCGATAGAACGACAATTACTATACTTATTACTCTTATTGTTATCAATCTAACTCATATTGTTAGCCATATTATGCTTATATGATCGATAGAACGAGAATTACTATACTCACTACTCTTAGTATTGTCAATCTAACTCATATTATTAGCCATATTATGCTTATATGATCGATAGAACGAGAATTACTATACTCACTACTCTTAGTATTATCAATCTAACTCATATTATTTGCCATATTATGCTTAAATGATCGATAGAACGACAATTACTATACTTATTACTCTTATTGTTATCAATCTAACTCATATTGTTAGCCATATTATGCTTATATGATCGATAGAACGAGAATTACTATACTCACTACTCTTAGTATTATCAATCTAACTCATATTATTAACCATATTATGCAAATTTGATCGATAGAACGACAATCACTAAACTCATTACTCTTATTATTATCAATCTAACTCATATTATTAGCCATATTATGCTTATATGATCGATAGAATGAGAATTACTACACTCACTACTCTTAGTATTATCACTCTAACGCATATTATTAGCCATATTATGCTTATATGATCGATAGAACGACAATTACTATACTTATTACTCTTATTGTTATCAATCTAACTCATATTGTTAGCCATATTATGCTTATATGATCGATAGAACGAGAATTACTATACTCACTACTCTTAGTATTGTCAATCTAACTCATATTATTAGCCATATTATGCTTATATGATCGATAGAACGAGAATTACTATACTCACTACTCTTAGTATTATCAATCTAACTCATATTATTAGCCATATTATGCTTAAATGATCGATAGAACGACAATTACTATACTTATTACTCTTATTGTTATCAATCTAACTCATATTGTTAGCCATATTATGCTTATATGATCGATAGAACGAGAATTACTATACTCACTACTCTTAGTATTATCAATCTAACTCATATTATTAACCATATTATGCAAATTTGATCGATAGAACGACAATCACTAAACTCATTACTCTTATTATTATCAATCTAACTCATATTATTAGCCATATTATGCTTATATGATCGATAGAATGAGAATTACTACACTCACTACTCTTAGTATTATCACTCTAACTCATATTATTAGCCATATTATGCTTATATGATCGATAGAACGACAATTACTATACTTATTACTCTTATTGTTATCAATCTAACTCATATTGTTAGCCATATTAAGCTTATATGATCGATAGAGCGAGAATTACTATACTCACTACTCTTAGGATTGTCAATCTAACTCATATTATTAGCCATATTATGCTTATATGATCGATAGAACGACAATTACTATACTCACTACTCTTAGTATTGTCAATCTAACTCATATTATTAGCCATATTATGCTTATATGATCGATAGAACGAGAATTACTATACTCACTACTCTTAGTATTATCAATCTAACTCATATTATTAGCCATATTATGCTTAAATGATCGATAGAACGACAATTACTATACTTATTACTCTTATTGTTATCAATTTAACTCATATTGTTAGTCATATTATGCTTATATGATCGATAGAACGAGAATTACTATACTCACTACTCTTAGTATTATCAATCTAACTCATATTATTAACCATATTATGCAAATTTGATCGATAGAACGACAATCACTAAACTCATTACTCTTATTATTATCAATCTACCTCATATTATTAGCCATATTATGCTTATATTATCGATAGATCGACAATTACTATACTTATTACTGTTACTATTATCAATCTAACTCATATTACTAGCCATATTATGCTTAAATGATCGATAGAACGACAATTACTATACTTATTACTCTTATTATTATCAATCTAACTCATATTATTAGCCATATTATGCTTATATGATCGATAGAATGAGAATTACTATACTCACTACTCTTAGTATTATCACTCTAACTCATATTATTAGCCATATTATGCTTATATGATCGATAGAACGACAATTACTATACATATTACTCTTATTGTTATCAATCTAACTCATATTATTAGTCATATTATGCTTATATGTTCGATAGAACGAGAATTACTATACTCACTACTCTCAGTATTATCAATCTAACTCATATTATTAGCCATATTATGCTTAAATGATCGATAGAACGACAATTACTATACTTATTACTCTTATTATTATGAATCTAACTCATATTATTAGCCATATTATGCTTATATGATCGATAGAATGACAATCACTATACTTATTACTCTTATTATTATCAATCTAATTCATATTATTAACCATATTATGCTTATATGATCGATAGAGCGAGAATTACTATACTCATTACTCTTATTATTATCAATGTAACTCATATTATTAACCATATTATGCCGATATGATCGATAGCACGACATTTAATATCATTATTACTCTTATTATTATGAACCTAACTCATATTATTAGCCATATTATGCTGGTATGATCGATAGAACTACAATTACTATACTCATTACTCTTATTGTTATCAACCTAACTCATATTATTACCCATATTATGCTTATATGATCGATAGAACGACATTTACTATACTTATTACACTTCCTATTATCAATCTAACTTATATTATTGGCCATATTATGCTTATGTGATCGATAGAACGACAATTACTACACTTATTACTCTTATTATTATCAATCTAACTCATATTATTAGCCATATTATGCTTAAATGATCGATAGAACGACAATTACTACACTTATTACTCTTATTATTATCAATCTAACTCATATTATTAGCCATATTATGCTTATATGAGCAATAGAACTACAACCACTATACTTATTACTCTTATTATTATCAATCTTACTCATATTATTAACCATATTATGCAGATATGATCGATAGAACGACAATTACTATACTTATTACTTTTATTGTTATCAATCTAACTCATATTACTAGCCATATTATGCTTAAATGATCGATAGAACGATAATTACTATACTTATTACTCTTATTATTATCAATCTAACTCATATTATTAGCCATATTATGCTTATATGATCGATAGAACGACAATTACTATACTTATTACACTCACTATTATCAATCTAACTCATATTATTAACCATATTATGCAGATATGATCGATAGCACGACATTTACTATACCTATTACTCTTATTATTATCAGCCTAACTCATATTATTAGACGTATTATGCTTATATGATCGACAGAACGACAACTACTATATTTATTACACTCACTGTTATCAATCTAACTCATATTATTAACCATATTATGCAAATTTGATCGATAGAACGACAATCACTATACATATTAGTCTTATTATTATCAACCTAACTCATATTATTAGCCATATTATGCTTAAATGATCGATAGAACGACAATTACTATACTTATTACTCGTATTATTATCAATCTAACTCATATTATTAACAATATTATGCTTATAATATCGATAGAACGACAATTACTATACTTATTACTGTTATTTTTATCAATCTAACTCATATTATTAGCCATATTATGCTTAAATGATCGATAGAACTACAATTACTATACTCATTGCTCTTATTATTATCAATCTAACTCATATTATTAGCCATATTATGCTTATATGATCGATAGAATGAGAATTACTATACTCACTACTCTTAGTATTATCACTCTAACTCATATTATTAGCCATATTATGCTTATATGATCGATAGAACGACAATTACTATACTTATTACTCTTATTGTTATCAATCTAACTCATATTTTTAGCCATATTATGCTTATATGATCGATAGAACGAGAATTACTATACTCACTACTCTTAGTATTATCAATCTAACTCATATTATTAGCCATATTATGCTTATATGATCGATAGAACGACAATTACTATACTTATTACTCTTATTGTTATCAATCTAACTCATATTGTTAGCCATATTATGCTTATATGATCGATAGAACGAGAATTACTATACTCACTACTCTTAGTATTGTCAATCTAACTCATATTATTAGCCATATTATGCTTATATGATCGATAGAACGAGAATTACTATACTCACTACTCTTAGTATTATCAATCTAACTCATATTATTAGCCATATTATGCTTAAATGATCGATAGAACGACAATTACTATACTTATTACTCTTATTGTTATCAATCTAACTCATATTGTTAGCCATATTATGCTTATATGATCGATAGAACGAGAATTACTATACTCACTACTCTTAGTATTATCAATCTAACTCATATTATTAACCATATTATGCAAATTTGATCGATAGAACGACAATCACTAAACTCATTACTCTTATTATTATCAATCTAACTCATATTATTAGCCATATTGTGCTTATATGATCGATAGAATGAGAATTACTACACTCACTACTCTTAGTATTATCACTCTAACTCATATTATTAGCCATATTATGCTTATATGATCGATAGAACGACAATTACTATACTTATTACTCTTATTGTTATCAATCTAACTCATATTGTTAGCCATATTATGCTTATATGATCGATAGAACGAGAATTACTATACTCACTACTCTTAGGATTGTCAATCTAACTCATATTATTAGCCATATTATGCTTATATGATCGATAGAACGAGAATTACTATACTCACTACTCTTAGTATTATCAATCTAACTCATATTATTAACCATATTATGCAAATTTGATCGATAGAACGACAATTACTATACACATTACTCTTACTATTATCAATCTAACTCATATTATTAACCACATCATGCAGATATGATCGATAGAACGAGAATTACTATACTTACTACTCTTAGTATTATCAATCTAACTCATATTATTAGCCATATTATGCTTAAATGATCGATAGAACGACAATTACTGTACCTATTACTCTTATTATTATTAATTTAACACATATTATTAGCCATATTATGCTTATATGATTGACAGGACGACAATTACTATACTTATTACACTCACTGTTATCAATCTAACTCATATTATTAACCATATTATGCTTATATGATCGATAGAACGAGAATTACTATACTCGTTGCTCTTATTATTATCAATGTAACTCATATTATTAACCATATTATGCCGATATGATCGATAGCACGACATTTAATATCATTATTACTCTTATTATTATGAACCTAACTCATATTACTAGCCATATTATGCTTGTATGATCGATAGAACTACAATTACTATACTCATTACTCTTATTGTTATCAACCTAACTCATATTATTACCCATATTATGCTTATATGATCGATAGAACGACATTTACTATACTTATTACACTTCCTATTATCAATCTAACTTATATTATTGGCCATATTATGCTTATATGATCGATAGAACGACAATTACTACACTTATTACTCTTATTATTATCAATCTAACTCATATTATTAGCCATATTATGCTTAAATGATCGATAGAACGAGAATTACTATACTCACTACTCTTAGTATTATCAATCTAACTCATATTATTAGCCATATTATGCTTAAATGATCGATAGAACGACAATTGCTATACTTATTACTCTTATTGTTATCAATCTAACTCATATTGTTAGCCATATTATGCTTATATGATCGATAGAATGAGAATTACTATACTCACTACTCTTAGTATTATCACTCTAACTCATATTATTAGCCATATTATGCTTATATGATCGATAGAACGACAATTACTATACTTATTACTCTTATTGTTATCAATCTAACTCATATTTTTAGCCATATTATGCTTATATGATCGATAGAACGAGAATTACTATACTCACTACTCTTAGTATTATCAATCTAACTCATATTATTAGCCATATTATGCTTATATGATCGATAGAACGACAATTACTATACTTATTACTCTTATTATTATAAATATAACTCATATTATTAGCCATATTATGCTTATATGATCGATAGAACGAGAATTACTATACTCACTACTCTTAGTATTATCAATCTAACTCATATTATTAGCCATATTATGCTTATATGATCGATAGAACGACAATTACTATACTCACTACTCTTAGTATTGTCAATCTAACTCATATTATTAGCCATATTATGCTTATATGATCGATAGAACGAGAATTACTATACTCACTACTCTTAGTATTATCAATCTAACTCATATTATTAGCCATATTATGCTTAAATGATCGATAGAACGACAATTACTATACTTATTACTCTTATTGTTATCAATTTAACTCATATTGTTAGCCATATTATGCTTATATGATCGATAGAACGAGAATTACTATACTCACTACTCTTAGTATTATCAATCTAACTCATATTATTAACCATATTATGCAAATTTGATCGATAGAACGACAATCACTAAACTCATTACTCTTATTATTATCAATCTAACTCATATTATTAGCCATATTATGCTTATATTATCGATAGATCGACAATTACTATACTTATTACTGTTACTATTATCAATTCAACTCATATTATTAGCCATATTATGCTTAAATGATCGATAGAACGACAATTACTATACTTATTACTCTTATTATTATCAATCTAACTCATATTATTAGCCATATTATGCTTATATGATCGATAGAATGAGAATTACTATACTCACTACTCTTAGTATTATCACTCTAACTCATATTATTAGCCATATTATGCTTATATGATCGATAGAACGACAATTACTATACATATTACTCTTATTGTTATCAATCTAACTCATATTATTAGCCATATTATGCTTATATGTTCGATAGAACGAGAATTACTATACTCACTACTCTCAGTATTATCAATCTAACTCATATTATTAGCCATATTATGCTTAAATGATCGATAGAACGACAATTACTATACTTATCACTCTTATTATTATGAATCTAACTCATATTATTAGCCATATTATGCTTATATGATCGATAGAATGACAATCACTATACTTATTACTCTTATTATTATCAATCTAACTCATATTATTAACCATATTATGCTTATATGATCGATAGAACGACAATTACTATACTTATTACTCTTATTATTATAAATATAACTCATATTATTAGCCATACTATGCTTATATGATCGATAGAACGGCAATTACTATACACATTACTCTTACTATTATCAATCTAACTCATATTATTAACCACATTATGCAGATATGATCGATAGAACGAGAATTACTATACTTACTACTCTTAGTATTATCAATCTAACTCATATTATTAGCCATATTATGCTTGTATGATCGATAGAACTACAATTACTAAACTCATTACTCTTATTGTTATCAACCTAACTCATATTATTACCCATATTATGCTTATATGATCGATAGAACGACATTTACTATACTTATTACACTTCCTATTATCAATCTAACTTATATTATTGGCCATATTATGCTTATGTGATCGATAGAACGACAATTACTACACTTATTACGCTTATTATTATCAATCTAACTCATATTATTAGCCATATTATGCTTAAATGATCGATAGAACGACAATTACTACACTTATTACTCTTATTATTATCAATCTAACTCATATTATTAGCCATATTATGCTTATATGAGCAATAGAACTACAACTACTATACTTATTACTCTTATTATTATCAATCTTACTCATATTATTAACCATATTATGCAGATATGATCGATAGAACGACAATTACTATACTTATTACTTTTATTGTTATCAATCTAACTCATATTACTAGCCATATTATGCTTAAATGATCGATAGAACGATAATTACTATACTTATTACTCTTATTATTATCAATCTAACTCATATTATTAGCCATATTATGCTTATATGATCGATAGAACGACAATTACTATACTTATTACACTCACTATTATCAATCTAACTCATATTATTAACCATATTATGCAGATATGATCGATAGCACGACATTTACTATACCTATTACTCTTATTATTATCAGCCTAACTCATATTATTAGACGTATTATGCTTATATGATCGACAGAACGACAACTACTATATTTATTACACTCACTGTTATCAATCTAACTCATATTATTAACCATATTATGCAAATTTGATCGATAGAACGACAATCACTATACATATTAGTCTTATTATTATCAACCTAACTCATATTATTAGCCATATTATGCTTAAATGATCGATAGAACGACAATTACTATACTTATTACTCGTATTATTATCAATCTAACTCATATTATTAACAATATTATGCTTATAATATCGATAGAACGACAATTACTATACTTATTACTGTTATTTTTATCAATCTAACTCATATTATTAGCCATATTATGCTTAAATGATCGATAGAACTACAATTACTATACTCATTGCTCTTATTATTATCAATCTAACTCATATTATTAGCCATATTATGCTTATATGATCGATAGAATGAGAATTACTATACTCACTACTCTTAGTATTATCACTCTAACTCATATTATTAGCCATATTATGCTTATATGATCGATAGAACGACAATTACTATACTTATTAGTCTTATTGTTATCAATCTAACTCATATTTTTAGCCATATTATGCTTATATGATCGATAGAACGAGAATTACTAAACTCACTACTCTTAGTACTATCAATCTAACTCATATTATTAGCCATATTATGCTTATATGATCGATAGAACGACAATTACTATACTTATTACTCTTATTGTTATCAATCTAACTCATATTGTTAGCCATATTATGCTTATATGATCGATAGAACGAGAATTACTATACTCACTACTCTTAGTATTGTCAATCTAACTCATATTATTAGCCATATTATGCTTATATGATCGATAGAACGAGAATTACTATACTCACTACTCTTAGTATTATCAATCTAACTCATATTATTAGCCATATTATGCTTAAATGATCGATAGAACGACAATTACTATACTTATTACTCTTATTGTTATCAATCTAACTCATATTGTTAGCCATATTATGCTTATATGATCGATAGAACGAGAATTACTATACTCACTACTCTTAGTATTATCAATCTAACTCATATTATTAACCATATTATGCAAATTTGATCGATAGAACGACAATCACTAAACTCATTACTCTTATTATTATCAATCTAACTCATATTATTAGCCATATTATGCTTATATGATCGATAGAATGAGAATTACTACACTCACTACTCTTAGTATTATCACTCTAACTCATATTATTAGCCATATTATGCTTATATGATCGATAGAACGACAATTACTATACTTATTACTCTTATTGTTATCAATCTAACTCATATTGTTAGCCATATTATGCTTATATGATCGATAGAACGAGAATTACTATACTCACTACTCTTAGTATTGTCAATCTAACTCATATTATTAGCCATATTATGCTTATATGATCGATAGAACGAGAATTACTATACTCACTACTCTTAGTATTATCAATCTAACTCATATTATTAGCCATATTATGCTTATATGATCGATAGAACGACAATTACTATACTTATTACTCTTATTATTATAAATATAACTCATATTATTAGCCATATTATGCTTATATGAGCAATAGAACTACAACTACTATACTTATTACTCTTATTATTATCAATCTAACTCATATTATTAACCATATTATGCAGATATGATCGATAGAACTACCATTACTATACTCATTACTCTTATTGTTATCAATCTAACTCATATTATTAGACATAGTATGCTTATATGATCGATAGAACGACAATTACTATACTTATTACTCTTATTATTATAAATATAACTCATATTATTAGCCATATTATGCTTATATGATCGATAGAACGAGAATTACTATACTCACTACTCTTAGTAATATCAATCTAACTCATATTATTAGCCATATTATGCTTATATGATCGATAGAACGACAATTACTATACTCACTACTCTTAGTATTGTCAATCTAACTCATATTATTAGCCATATTATGCTTATATGATCGATAGAACGAGAATTACTATACTCACTACTCTTAGTATTATCAATCTAACTCATATTATTAGCCATATTATGCTTAAATGATCGATAGAACGACAATTACTATACTTATTACTCTTATTGTTATCAATTTAACTCATATTGTTAGCCATATTATGCTTATATGATCGATAGAACGAGAATTACTATACTCACTACTCTTAGTATTATCAATCTAACTCATATTATTAACCATATTATGCAAATTTGATCGATAGAACGACAATCACTAAACTCATTACTCTTATTATTATCAATCTAACTCATATTATTAGCCATATTATGCTTATATTATCGATAGATCGACAATTACTATACTTATTACTGTTACTATTATCAATCTAACTCATATTATTAGCCATATTATGCTTAAATGATCGATAGAACGACAATTACAGTACTTATTACTCTTATTATTATCAATCTAACTCATATTATTAGCCATATTATGCTTATATGATCGATAGAATGAGAATTACTATACTCACTACTCTTAGTATTATCACTCTAACTCATATTATTAGCCATATTATGCTTATATGATCGATAGAACGACAATTACTATACATATTACTCTTATTGTTATCAATCTAACTCATATTATTAGCCATATTATGCTTATATGTTCGATAGAACGAGAATTACTATACTCACTACTCTCAGTATTATCAATCTAACTCATATTATTAGCCATATTATGCTTAAATGATCGATAGAACGACAATTACTATACTTATTACTCTTATTATTATAAATATAACTCATATTATTAGCCATATTATGCTTATATGATCGATAGAACGAGAATTACTATACTCACTACTCTTAGTATTATCAATCTAACTCATATTATTAGCCATATTATGCTTATATTATCGATAGAACGACAATTACTATACTTATCACTCTTATTGTTATGAATCTAACTCATATTATTAGCCATATTATGCTTATATGATCGATAGAATGACAATCACTATACTTATTACTCTTATTATTATCAATCTAACTCATATTATTAACCATATTATGCTTATATGATCGATAGAACGACAATTACTATACTTATTACTCTTATTATTATAAATATAACTCATATTATTAGCCATACTATGCTTATATGATCGATAGAACGGCAATTACTATACACATTACTCTTACTATTATCAATCTAACTCATATTATTAACCACATTATGCAGATATGATCGATAGAACGAGAATTACTATACTTACTACTCTTAGTATTATCAATCTAACTCATATTATTAGGCATATTATGCTTAAATGATCGATAGAACGACAATTACTGTACCTATTACTCTTATTATTATTAATTTAACACATATTATTAGCCATATTATGCTTATATGATTGACAGGACGACAATTACTATACTTATTACACTCACTGTTATCAATCTAACTCATATTATTAACCATATTATGCTTATGTGATCGATAGAACGAGAATTACTATACTCATTACTCTTATTATTATCAATGTAACTCATATTATTAACCATATTATGCCGATATGATCGATAGCACGACATTTAATATCATTATTACTCTTATTATTATGAACCTAACTCATATTATTAGCCATATTATGCTTGTATGATCGATAGAACTACAATTACTATACTCATTACTCTTATTGTTATCAACCTAACTCATATTATTACCCATATTATGCTTATATGATCGATAGAACGACATTTACTATACTTATTACACTTCCTATTATCAATCTAACTTATATTATTGGCCATATTATGCTTATGTGATCGATAGAACGACAATTACTACACTTATTACTCTTATTATTATCAATCTAACTCATATTATTAGCCATATTATGCTTAAATGACCGATAGAACGACAATTACTACACTTATTACTCTTATTATTATCAATCTAACTCATATTATTAGCCATATTATGCTTATATGAGCAATAGAACTACAACTACTATACTTATTACTCTTATTATTATCAATCTTACTCATATTATTGACCATATTATGCAGATATGATCGATAGAACGACAATTACTATACATATTACTCTTATTGTTATCAATCTAACTCATATTATTAGCCATATTATGCTTATATGTTCGATAGAACGAGAATTACTATACTCACTACTCTCAGTATTATCAATCTAACTCATATTATTAGCCATATTATGCTTAAATGATCGATAGAACGACAATTACTATACTTATTACTCTTATTATTATAAATATAACTCATATTATAAGCCATACTATGCTTATATGATCGATAGAACGGCAATTACTATACACATTACTCTTACTATTATCAATCTAACTCATATTATTAACCACATTATGCAGATATGATCGATAGAACGAGAATTACTATACTTACTACTCTTAGTATTATCAATCTAACTCATATTATTAGGCATATTATGCTTAAATGATCGATAGAACGACAATTACTGTACCTATTACTCTTATTATTATTAATTTAACACATATTATTAGCCATATTATGCTTATATGATTGACAGGACGACAATTACTATACTTATTACACTCACTGTTATCAATCTAACTCATATTATTAACCATATTATGCTTATGTGATCGATAGAACGAGAATTACTATACTCATTACTCTTATTATTATCAATGTAACTCATATTATTAACCATATTATGCCGATATGATCGATAGCACGACATTTAATATCATTATTACTCTTATTATTATGAACCTAACTCATATTATTAGCCATATTATGCTTGTATGATCGATAGAACTACAATTACTATACTCATTACTCTTATTGTTATCAACCTAACTCATATTATTACCCATATTATGCTTATATGATCGATAGAACGACATTTACTATACTTATTACACTTCCTATTATCAATCTAACTTATATTATTGGCCATATTATGCTTATGTGATCGATAGAACGACAATTACTACACTTATTACTCTTATTATTATCAATCTAACTCATATTATTAGCCATATTATGCTTAAATGACCGATAGAACGACAATTACTACACTTATTACTCTTATTATTATCAATCTAACTCATATTATTAGCCATATTATGCTTATATGAGCAATAGAACTACAACTACTATACTTATTACTCTTATTATTATCAATCTTACTCATATTATTGACCATATTATGCAGATATGATCGATAGAACGACAATTACTATACTTATTACTTTTATTGTTATCAATCTAACTCATATTACTAGCCATATTATGCTTAAATGATCGATAGAACGATAATTACTATACTTATTACTCTTAATATTATCAATCTAACTCATATTATTAGCCATATTATGCTTATATGATCGATAGAACGACAATTACTATACTTATTACACTCACTATTATCAATCTAACTCATATTATTAACCATATTATGCAGATATGATCGATAGCACGACATTTACTATACCTATTACTCTTATTATTATCAGCCTAACTCATATTATTAGACGTATTATGCTTATATGATCGACAGAATGACAACTACTATATTTATTACACTCACTGTTTTCAATCTAACTCATATTATTAACCATATTATGCAAATTTGATCGATAGAACGACAATCACTATACATATTAGTCTTATTATTATCAACCTAACTCATATTATTCGCCATATTATGCTTAAATGATCGATAGAACGACAATTACTATACTTATTACTCGTATTATTATCAATCTAACTCATATTATTAACAATATTATGCTTATAATATCGATAGAACGACAATTACTATACTTATTACTGTTATTTTTATCAATCTAACTCATATTATTAGCCATATTATGCTTAAATGATCGATAGAACGACAATTACTATACTTATTACTCTTATTATTATAAATATAACTCATATTATTAGCCATATTATGCTTATATGATCGATAGAACGAGAATTACTATACTCACTACTCTTAGTATTATCAATCTAACTCATATTATTAGCCATATTATGCTTATATTATCGATAGAACGACAATTACTATACTTATCACCCTTATTATTATGAATCTAACTCATATTATTAGCCATATTATGCTTATATGATCGATAGAATGACAATCACTATACTTATTACTCTTATTATTATCAATCTAACTCATATTATTAACCATATTATGCTTATATGATCGATAGAACGACAATTACTATACTTATTACTCTTATTATTATAAATATAACTCATATTATTAGCCATACTATGCTTATATGATCGATAGAACGGCAATTACTATACACATTACTCTTACTATTATCAATCTAACTCATATTATTAACCACATTATGCAGATATGATCGATAGAACGAGAATTACTATACTTACTACTCTTAGTATTATCAATCTAACTCATATTATTAGGCATATTATGCTTAAATGATCGATAGAACGACAATTACTGTACCTATTACTCTTATTATTATTAATTTAACACATATTATTAGCCATATTATGCTTATATGATTGACAGGACGACAATTACTATACTTATTACACTCACTGTTATCAATCTAACTCATATTATTAACCATATTATGCTTATATGATCGATAGAACGACAATTACTATACTTATTACTCTTATTGTTATCAATCTAACTCATATTGTTAGCCATATTATGCTTATATGATCGATAGAATGAGAATTACTATACTCACTACTCTTAGTATTATCACTCTAACTCATATTATTAGCCATATTATGCTTATATGATCGATAGAACGACAATTACTATACTTATTACTCTTATTGTTATCAATCTAACTCATATTTTTAGCCATATTATGCTTATATGATCGATAGAACGAGAATTACTATACTCACTACTCTTAGTATTATCAATCTAACTCATATTATTAGCCATATTATGCTTATATGATCGATAGAACGACAATTACTATACTTATTACTCTTATTATTATAAATATAACTCATATTATTAGCCATATTATGCTTATATGATCGATAGAACGAGAATTACTATACTCACTACTCTTAGTATTATCAATCTAACTCATATTATTAGCCATATTATGCTTATATGATCGATAGAACGACAATTACTATACTCACTACTCTTAGTATTGTCAATCTAACTCATATTATTAGCCATATTATGCTTATATGATCGATAGAACGAGAATTACTATACTCACTACTCTTAGTATTATCAATCTAACTCATATTATTAGCCATATTATGCTTAAATGATCGATAGAACGACAATTACTATACTTATTACTCTTATTGTTATCAATTTAACTCATATTGTTAGCCATATTATGCTTATATGATCGATAGAACGAGAATTACTATACTCACTACTCTTAGTATTATCAATCTAACTCATATTATTAACCATATTATGCAAATTTGATCGATAGAACGACAATCACTAAACTCATTACTCTTATTATTATCAATCTAACTCATATTATTAGCCATATTATGCTTATATTATCGATAGATCGACAATTACTATACTTATTACTGTTACTATTATCAATCCAACTCATATTATTAGCCATATTATGCTTAAATGATCGATAGAACGACAATTACTATACTTATTACTCTTATTATTATCAATCTAACTCATATTATTAGCCATATTATGCTTATATGATCGATAGAATGAGAATTACTATACTCACTACTCTTAGTATTATCACTCTAACTCATATTATTAGCCATATTATGCTTATATGATCGATAGAACGACAATTACTATACATATTACTCTTATTGTTATCAATCTAACTCATATTATTAGCCATATTATGCTTATATGTTCGATAGAACGAGAATTACTATACTCACTACTCTCAGTATTATCAATCTAACTCATATTATTAGCCATATTATGCTTAAATGATCGATAGAACGACAATTACTATACTTATCACTCTTATTATTATGAATCTAACTCATATTATTAGCCATATTATGCTTATATGATCGATAGAATGACAATCACTATACTTATTACTCTTATTATTATCAATCTAACTCATATTATTAACCATATTATGCTTATATGATCGATAGAACGACAATTACTATACTTATTACTCTTATTATTATAAATATAACTCATATTATTAGCCATACTATGCTTATATGATCGATAGAACGGCAATTACTATACACATTACTCTTACTATTATCAATCTAACTCATATTATTAACCACATTATGCAGATATGATCGATAGAACGAGAATTACTATACTTACTACTCTTAGTATTATCAATCTAACTCATATTATTAGCCATATTATGCTTGTATGATCGATAGAACTACAATTACTAAACTCATTACTCTTATTGTTATCAACCTAACTCATATTATTACCCATATTATGCTTATATGATCGATAGAACGACATTTACTATACTTATTACACTTCCTATTATCAATCTAACTTATATTATTGGCCATATTATGCTTATGTGATCGATAGAACGACAATTACTACACTTATTACTCTTATTATTATCAATCTAACTCATATTATTAGCCATATTATGCTTAAATGATCGATAGAACGACAATTACTACACTTATTACTCTTATTATTATCAATCTAACTCATATTATTAGCCATATTATGCTTATATGAGCAATAGAACTACAACTACTATACTTATTACTCTTATTATTATCAATCTTACTCATATTATTAACCATATTATGCAGATATGATCGATAGAACGACAATTACTATACTTATTACTTTTATTGTTATCAATCTAACTCATATTACTAGCCATATTATGCTTAAATGATCGATAGAACGATAATTACTATACTTATTACTCTTATTATTATCAATCTAACTCATATTATTAGCCATATTATGCTTATATGATCGATAGAACGACAATTACTATACTTATTACACTCACTATTATCAATCTAACTCATATTATTAACCATATTATGCAGATATGATCGATAGCACGACATTTACTATACCTATTACTCTTATTATTATCAGCCTAACTCATATTATTAGACGTATTATGCTTATATGATCGACAGAACGACAACTACTATATTTATTACACTCACTGTTATCAATCTAACTCATATTATTAACCATATTATGCAAATTTGATCGATAGAACGACAATCACTATACATATTAGTCTTATTATTATCAACCTAACTCATATTATTAGCCATATTATGCTTAAATGATCGATAGAACGACAATTACTATACTTATTACTCGTATTATTATCAATCTAACTCATATTATTAACAATATTATGCTTATAATATCGATAGAACGACAATTACTATACTTATTACTGTTATTTTTATCAATCTAACTCATATTATTAGCCATATTATGCTTAAATGATCGATAGAACTACAATTACTATACTCATTGCTCTTATTATTATCAATCTAACTCATATTATTAGCCATATTATGCTTATATGATCGATAGAATGAGAATTACTATACTCACTACTCTTAGTATTATCACTCTAACTCATATTATTAGCCATATTATGCTTATATGATCGATAGAACGACAATTACTATACTTATTAGTCTTATTGTTATCAATCTAACTCATATTTTTAGCCATATTATGCTTATATGATCGATAGAACGAGAATTACTATACTCACTACTCGTAGTATTATCAATCTAACTCATATTATTAGCCATATTATGCTTATATGATCGATAGAACGACAATTACTATACTTATTACTCTTATTGTTATCAATCTAACTCATATTGTTAGCCATATTATGCTTATATGATCGATAGAACGAGAATTACTATACTCACTACTCTTAGTATTGTCAATCTAACTCATATTATTAGCCATATTATGCTTATATGATCGATAGAACGACAATTACTATACATATTACTCTTATTGTTATCAATCTAACTCATATTATTAGCCATATTATGCTTATATGTTCGATAGAACGAGAATTACTATTCTCACTACTCTTAGTATTATCAATCTAACTCATATTATTAGCCATATTATGCTTAAATGATCGATAGAACGACAATTACTACACTTATTACTCTTATTATTATCAATCTAACTCATATTATTAGCCATATTATGCTTATATGAGCAATAGAACTACAACTACTATACTTATTACTCTTATTATTATCAATCTAACTCATATTATTAACCATATTATGCAGATATGATCGATAGAACTACCATTACTATACTCATTACTCTTATTGTTATCAATCTAACTCATATTATTAGACATAGTATGCTTATATGATCGATAGAACGACAATTACTATACTTATTACTCTTATTATTATAAATATAACTCATATTATTAGCCATATTATGCTTATATGATCGATAGAACGAGAATTACTATACTCACTACTCTTAGTATTATCAATCTAACTCATATTATTAGCCATATTATGCTTATATGATCGATAGAACGACAATTACTATACTCACTACTCTTAGTATTGTCAATCTAACGCATATTATTAGCCATATTATGCTTATATGATCGATAGAACGAGAATTACTATACTCACTACTCTTAGTATTATCAATCTAACTCATATTATTAGCCATATTATGCTTAAATGATCGATAGAACGACAATTACTATACTTATTACTCTTATTGTTATCAATTTAACTCATATTGTTAGCCATATTATGCTTATATGATCGATAGAACGAGAATTACTATACTCACTACTCTTAGTATTATCAATCTAACTCATATTATTAACCATATTATGCAAATTTGATCGATAGAACGACAATCACTAAACTCATTACTCTTATTATTATCAATCTAACTCATATTATTAGCCATATTATGCTTATATTATCGATAGATCGACAATTACTATACTTATTACTGTTACTATTATCAATCTAACTCATATTATTAGCCATATTATGCTTAAATGATCGATAGAACGACAATTACAGTACTTATTACTCTTATTATTATCAATCTAACTCATATTATTAGCCATATTATGCTTATATGATCGATAGAATGAGAATTACTATACTCACTACTCTTAGTATTATCACTCTAACTCATATTATTAGCCATATTATGCTTATATGATCGATAGAACGACAATTACTATACATATTACTCTTATTGTTATCAATCTAACTCATATTATTAGCCATATTATGCTTATATGTTCGATAGAACGAGAATTACTATACTCACTACTCTCAGTATTATCAATCTAACTCATATTATTAGCCATATTATGCTTAAATGATCGATAGAACGACAATTACTATACTTATTACTCTTATTATTATAAATATAACTCATATTATTAGCCATATTATGCTTATATGATCGATAGAACGAGAATTACTATACTCACTACTCTTAGTATTATCAATCTAACTCATATTATTAGCCATATTATGCTTATATTATCGATAGAACGACAATTACTATACTTATCACTCTTATTGTTATGATTCTAACTCATATTATTAGCCATATTATGCTTATATGATCGATAGAATGACAATCACTATACTTATTACTCTTATTATTATCAATCTAACTCATATTATTAACCATATTATGCTTATATGATCGATAGAACGACAATTACTATACTTATTACTCTTATTATTATAAATATAACTCATATTATTAGCCATACTATGCTTATATGATCGATTGACCGGCAATTACTATACACATTACTCTTACTATTATCAATCTAACTCATATTATTAACCACATTATGCAGATATGATCGATAGAACGAGAATTACTATACTTACTACTCTTAGTATTATCAATCTAACTCATATTATTAGGCATATTATGCTTAAATGATCGATAGAACGACAATTACTGTACCTATTACTCTTATTATTATTAATTTAACACATATTATTAGCCATATTATGCTTATATGATTGACAGGACGACAATTACTATACTTATTACACTCACTGTTATCAATCTAACTCATATTATTAACCATATTATGCTTATATGATCGATAGAACGAGAATTACTATACTCATTACTCTTATTATTATCAATGTAACTCATATTATTAACCATATTATGCCGATATGATCGATAGCACGACATTTAATATCATTATTACTCTTATTATTATGAACCTAACTCATATTATTAGCCATATTATGCTTGTATGATCGATAGAACTACAATTACTATACTCATTACTCTTATTGTTATCAACCTAACTCATATTATTACCCATATTATGCTTATATGATCGATAGAACGACATTTACTATACTTATTACACTTCCTATTATCAATCTAACTTATATTATTGGCCATATTATGCTTATGTGATCGATAGAACGACAATTACTACACTTATTACTCTTATTATTATCAATCTAACTCATATTATTAGCCATATTATGCTTAAATGATCGATAGAACGACAATTACTACACTTATTACTCTTATTATTATCAATCTAACTCATATTATTAGCCATATTATGCTTATATGAGCAATAGAACTACAACTACTATACTTATTACTCTTATTATTATCAATCTTACTCATATTATTGACCATATTATGCAGATATGATCGATAGAACGACAATTACTATACTTATTACTTTTATTGTTATCAATCTAACTCATATTACTAGCCATATTATGCTTAAATGATCGATAGAACGATAATTACTATACTTATTACTCTTATTATTATCAATCTAACTCATATTATTAGCCATATTATGCTTATATGATCGATAGAACGACAATTACTATACTTATTACACTCACTATTATCAATCTAACTCATATTATTAACCATATTATGCAGATATGATCGATAGCACGACATTTACTATACCTATTACTCTTATTATTATCAGCCTAACTCATATTATTAGACGTATTATGCTTATATGATCGACAGAACGACAACTACTATATTTATTACACTCACTGTTATCAATCTAACTCATATTATTAACCATATTATGCAAATTTGATCGATAGAACGACAATCACTATACATATTAGTCTTATTATTATCAACCTAACTCATATTATTAGCCATATTATGCTTAAATGATCGATAGAACGACAATTACTATACTTATTACTCGTATTATTATCAATCTAACTCATATTATTAACAATATTATGCTTATAATATCGATAGAACGACAATTACTATACTTATTACTGTTATTTTTATCAATCTAACTCATATTATTAGCCATATTATGCTTAAATGATCGATAGAACTACAATTACTATACTCATTGCTCTTATTATTATCAATCTAACTCATATTATTAGCCATATTATGCTTATATGATCGATAGAATGAGAATTACTATACTCACTACTCTTAGTATTATCACTCTAACTCATATTATTAGCCATATTATGCTTATATGATCGATAGAACGACAATTACTATACTTATTAGTCTTATTGTTATCAATCTAACTCATATTTTAGCCATATTATGCTTATATGATCGATAGAACGAGAATTACTATACTCACTACTCGTAGTATTATCAATCTAACTCATATTATTAGCCATATTATGCTTATATGATCGATAGAACGACAATTACTATACTTATTACTCTTATTGTTATCAATCTAACTCATATTGTTAGCCATATTATGCTTATATGATCGATAGAACGAGAATTACTATACTCACTTCTCTTAGTATTGTCAATCTAACTCATATTATTAGCCATATTATGCTTATATGATCGATAGAACGACAATTACTATACATATTACTCTTATTGTTATCAATCTAACTCATATTATTAGCCATATTATGCTTATATGTTCGATAGAACGAGAATTACTATTCTCACTACTCTTAGTATTATCAATCTAACTCATATTATTAGCCATATTATGCTTAAATGATCGATAGAACGACAATTACTACACTTATTACTCTTATTATTATCAATCTAACTCATATTATTAGCCATATTATGCTTATATGAGCAATAGAACTACAACTACTATACTTATTACTCTTATTATTATCAATCTAACTCATATTATTAACCATATTATGCAGATATGATCGATAGAACTACCATTACTATACTCATTACTCTTATTGTTATCAATCTAACTCATATTATTAGACATAGTATGCTTATATGATCGATAGAACGACAATTACTATACTTATTACTCTTATTATTATAAATATAACTCATATTATTAGCCATATTATGCTTATATGATCGATAGAACGAGAATTACTATACTCACTACTCTTAGTATTATCAATCTAACTCATATTATTAGCCATATTATGCTTATATGATCGATAGAACGACAATTACTATACTCACTACTCTTAGTATTGTCAATCTAACGCATATTATTAGCCATATTATGCTTATATGATCGATAGAACGAGAATTACTATACTCACTACTCTTAGTATTATCAATCTAACTCATATTATTAGCCATATTATGCTTAAATGATCGATAGAACGACAATTACTATACTTATTACTCTTATTGTTATCAATTTAACTCATATTGTTAGCCATATTATGCTTATATGATCGATAGAACGAGAATTACTATACTCACTACTCTTAGTATTATCAATCTAACTCATATTATTAACCATATTATGCAAATTTGATCGATAGAACGACAATCACTAAACTCATTACTCTTATTATTATCAATCTAACTCATATTATTAGCCATATTATGCTTATATTATCGATAGATCGACAATTACTATACTTATTACTGTTACTATTATCAATCTAACTCATATTATTAGCCATATTATGCTTAAATGATCGATAGAACGACAATTACAGTACTTATTACTCTTATTATTATCAATCTAACTCATATTATTAGCCATATTATGCTTATATGATCGATAGAATGAGAATTACTATACTCACTACTCTTAGTATTATCACTCTAACTCATATTATTAGCCATATTATGCTTATATGATCGATAGAACGACAATTACTATACATATTACTCTTATTGTTATCAATCTAACTCATATTATTAGCCATATTATGCTTATATGTTCGATAGAACGAGAATTACTATACTCACTACTCTCAGTATTATCAATCTAACTCATATTATTAGCCATATTATGCTTAAATGATCGATAGAACGACAATTACTATACTTATTACTCTTATTATTATAAATATAACTCATATTATTAGCCATATTATGCTTATATGATCGATAGAACGAGAATTACTATACTCACTACTCTTAGTATTATCAATCTAACTCATATTATTAGCCATATTATGCTTATATTATCGATAGAACGACAATTACTATACTTATCACTCTTATTGTTATGATTCTAACTCATATTATTAGCCATATTATGCTTATATGATCGATAGAATGACAATCACTATACTTATTACTCTTATTATTATCAATCTAACTCATATTATTAACCATATTATGCTTATATGATCGATAGAACGACAATTACTATACTTATTACTCTTATTATTATAAATATAACTCATATTATTAGCCATACTATGCTTATATGATCGATTGACCGGCAATTACTATACACATTACTCTTACTATTATCAATCTAACTCATATTATTAACCACATTATGCAGATATGATCGATAGAACGAGAATTACTATACTTACTACTCTTAGTATTATCAATCTAACTCATATTATTAGGCATATTATGCTTAAATGATCGATAGAACGACAATTACTGTACCTATTACTCTTATTATTATTAATTTAACACATATTATTAGCCATATTATGCTTATATGATTGACAGGACGACAATTACTATACTTATTACACTCACTGTTATCAATCTAACTCATATTATTAACCATATTATGCTTATATGATCGATAGAACGAGAATTACTATACTCATTACTCTTATTATTATCAATGTAACTCATATTATTAACCATATTATGCCGATATGATCGATAGCACGACATTTAATATCATTATTACTCTTATTATTATGAACCTAACTCATATTATTAGCCATATTATGCTTGTATGATCGATAGAACTACAATTACTATACTCATTACTCTTATTGTTATCAACCTAACTCATATTATTACCCATATTATGCTTATATGATCGATAGAACGACATTTACTATACTTATTACACTTCCTATTATCAATCTAACTTATATTATTGGCCATATTATGCTTATGTGATCGATAGAACGACAATTACTACACTTATTACTCTTATTATTATCAATCTAACTCATATTATTAGCCATATTATGCTTAAATGATCGATAGAACGACAATTACTACACTTATTACTCTTATTATTATCAATCTAACTCATATTATTAGCCATATTATGCTTATATGAGCAATAGAACTACAACTACTATACTTATTACTCTTATTATTATCAATCTTACTCATATTATTGACCATATTATGCAGATATGATCGATAGAACGACAATTACTATACTTATTACTTTTATTGTTATCAATCTAACTCATATTACTAGCCATATTATGCTTAAATGATCGATAGAACGATAATTACTATACTTATTACTCTTATTATTATCAATCTAACTCATATTATTAGCCATATTATGCTTATATGATCGATAGAACGACAATTACTATACTTATTACACTCACTATTATCAATCTAACTCATATTATTAACCATATTATGCAGATATGATCGATAGCACGACATTTACTATACCTATTACTCTTATTATTATCAGCCTAACTCATATTATTAGACGTATTATGCTTATATGATCGACAGAACGACAACTACTATATTTATTACACTCACTGTTATCAATCTAACTCATATTATTAACCATATTATGCAAATTTGATCGATAGAACGACAATCACTATACATATTAGTCTTATTATTATCAACCTAACTCATATTATTAGCCATATTATGCTTAAATGATCGATAGAACGACAATTACTATACTTATTACTCGTATTATTATCAATCTAACTCATATTATTAACAATATTATGCTTATAATATCGATAGAACGACAATTACTATACTTATTACTGTTATTTTTATCAATCTAACTCATATTATTAGCCATATTATGCTTAAATGATCGATAGAACTACAATTACTATACTCATTGCTCTTATTATTATCAATCTAACTCATATTATTAGCCATATTATGCTTATATGATCGATAGAATGAGAATTACTATACTCACTACTCTTAGTATTATCACTCTAACTCATATTATTAGCCATATTATGCTTATATGATCGATAGAACGACAATTACTATACTTATTAGTCTTATTGTTATCAATCTAACTCATATTTTTAGCCATATTATGCTTATATGATCGATAGAACGAGAATTACTATACTCACTACTCGTAGTATTATCAATCTAACTCATATTATTAGCCATATTATGCTTATATGATCGATAGAACGACAATTACTATACTCACTACTCTTAGTATTGTCAATCTAACGCATATTATTAGCCATATTATGCTTATATGATCGATAGAACGAGAATTACTATACTCACTACTCTTAGTATTATCAATCTAACTCATATTATTAGCCATATTATGCTTATATGATCGATAGAACGACAATTACTATACTCACTACTCTTAGTATTGTCAATCTAACGCATATTATTAGCCATATTATGCTTATATGATCGATAGAACGAGAATTACTATACTCACTACTCTTAGTATTATCAATCTAACTCATATTATTAGCCATATTATGCTTAAATGATCGATAGAACGACAATTACTATACTTATTACTCTTATTGTTATCAATTTAACTCATATTGTTAGCCATATTATGCTTATATGATCGATAGAACGAGAATTACTATACTCACTACTCTTAGTATTATCAATCTAACTCATATTATTAACCATATTATGCAAATTTGATCGATAGAACGACAATCACTAAACTCATTACTCTTATTATTATCAATCTAACTCATATTATTAGCCATATTATGCTTATATTATCGATAGATCGACAATTACTATACTTATTACTGTTACTATTATCAATCTAACTCATATTATTAGCCATATTATGCTTAAATGATCGATAGAACGACAATTACAGTACTTATTACTCTTATTATTATCAATCTAACTCATATTATTAGCCATATTATGCTTATATGATCGATAGAATGAGAATTACTATACTCACTACTCTTAGTATTATCACTCTAACTCATATTATTAGCCATATTATGCTTATATGATCGATAGAACGACAATTACTATACATATTACTCTTATTGTTATCAATCTAACTCATATTATTAGCCATATTATGCTTATATGTTCGATAGAACGAGAATTACTATACTCACTACTCTCAGTATTATCAATCTAACTCATATTATTAGCCATATTATGCTTAAATGATCGATAGAACGACAATTACTATACTTATTACTCTTATTATTATAAATATAACTCATATTATTAGCCATATTATGCTTATATGATCGATAGAACGAGAATTACTATACTCACTACTCTTAGTATTATCAATCTAACTCATATTATTAGCCATATTATGCTTATATTATCGATAGAACGACAATTACTATACTTATCACTCTTATTGTTATGATTCTAACTCATATTATTAGCCATATTATGCTTATATGATCGATAGAATGACAATCACTATACTTATTACTCTTATTATTATCAATCTAACTCATATTATTAACCATATTATGCTTATATGATCGATAGAACGACAATTACTATACTTATTACTCTTATTATTATAAATATAACTCATATTATTAGCCATACTATGCTTATATGATCGATTGACCGGCAATTACTATACACATTACTCTTACTATTATCAATCTAACTCATATTATTAACCACATTATGCAGATATGATCGATAGAACGAGAATTACTATACTTACTACTCTTAGTATTATCAATCTAACTCATATTATTAGGCATATTATGCTTAAATGATCGATAGAACGACAATTACTGTACCTATTACTCTTATTATTATTAATTTAACACATATTATTAGCCATATTATGCTTATATGATTGACAGGACGACAATTACTATACTTATTACACTCACTGTTATCAATCTAACTCATATTATTAACCATATTATGCTTATATGATCGATAGAACGAGAATTACTATACTCATTACTCTTATTATTATCAATGTAACTCATATTATTAACCATATTATGCCGATATGATCGATAGCACGACATTTAATATCATTATTACTCTTATTATTATGAACCTAACTCATATTATTAGCCATATTATGCTTGTATGATCGATAGAACTACAATTACTATACTCATTACTCTTATTGTTATCAACCTAACTCATATTATTACCCATATTATGCTTATATGATCGATAGAACGACATTTACTATACTTATTACACTTCCTATTATCAATCTAACTTATATTATTGGCCATATTATGCTTATGTGATCGATAGAACGACAATTACTACACTTATTACTCTTATTATTATCAATCTAACTCATATTATTAGCCATATTATGCTTAAATGATCGATAGAACGACAATTACTACACTTATTACTCTTATTATTATCAATCTAACTCATATTATTAGCCATATTATGCTTATATGAGCAATAGAACTACAACTACTATACTTATTACTCTTATTATTATCAATCTTACTCATATTATTGACCATATTATGCAGATATGATCGATAGAACGACAATTACTATACTTATTACTTTTATTGTTATCAATCTAACTCATATTACTAGCCATATTATGCTTAAATGATCGATAGAACGATAATTACTATACTTATTACTCTTATTATTATCAATCTAACTCATATTATTAGCCATATTATGCTTATATGATCGATAGAACGACAATTACTATACTTATTACACTCACTATTATCAATCTAACTCATATTATTAACCATATTATGCAGATATGATCGATAGCACGACATTTACTATACCTATTACTCTTATTATTATCAGCCTAACTCATATTATTAGACGTATTATGCTTATATGATCGACAGAACGACAACTACTATATTTATTACACTCACTGTTATCAATCTAACTCATATTATTAACCATATTATGCAAATTTGATCGATAGAACGACAATCACTATACATATTAGTCTTATTATTATCAACCTAACTCATATTATTAGCCATATTATGCTTAAATGATCGATAGAACGACAATTACTATACTTATTACTCGTATTATTATCAATCTAACTCATATTATTAACAATATTATGCTTATAATATCGATAGAACGACAATTACTATACTTATTACTGTTATTTTTATCAATCTAACTCATATTATTAGCCATATTATGCTTAAATGATCGATAGAACTACAATTACTATACTCATTGCTCTTATTATTATCAATCTAACTCATATTATTAGCCATATTATGCTTATATGATCGATAGAATGAGAATTACTATACTCACTACTCTTAGTATTATCACTCTAACTCATATTATTAGCCATATTATGCTTATATGATCGATAGAACGACAATTACTATACTTATTAGTCTTATTGTTATCAATCTAACTCATATTTTTAGCCATATTATGCTTATATGATCGATAGAACGAGAATTACTATACTCACTACTCGTAGTATTATCAATCTAACTCATATTATTAGCCATATTATGCTTATATGATCGATAGAACGACAATTACTATACTTATTACTCTTATTGTTATCAATCTAACTCATATTGTTAGCCATATTATGCTTATATGATCGATAGAACGAGAATTACTATACTCACTACTCTTAGTATTGTCAATCTAACTCATATTATTAGCCATATTATGCAGATATGATCGATAGCACGACATTTACTATACCTATTACTCTTATTATTATCAGCCTAACTCATATTATTAGACGTATTATGCTTATATGATCGACAGAACGACAACTACTATATTTATTACACTCACTGTTATCAATCTAACTCATATTATTAACCATATTATGCAAATTTGATCGATAGAACGACAATCACTATACATATTAGTCTTATTATTATCAACCTAACTCATATTATTAGCCATATTATGCTTAAATGATCGATAGAACGACAATTACTATACTTATTACTCGTATTATTATCAATCTAACTCATATTATTAACAATATTATGCTTATAATATCGATAGAACGACAATTACTATACTTATTACTGTTATTTTTATCAATCTAACTCATATTATTAGCCATATTATGCTTAAATGATCGATAGAACTACAATTACTATACTCATTGCTCTTATTATTATCAATCTAACTCATATTATTAGCCCTATTATGCTTATATGATCGATAGAATGAGAATTACTATACTCACTACTCTTAGTATTATCACTCTAACTCATATTATTAGCCATATTATGCTTATATGATCGATAGAACGACAATTACTATACTTATTACTCTTATTGTTATCAATCTAACTCATATTTTTAGCCATATTATGCTTATATGATCGATAGAACGAGAATTACTATACTCACTACTCGTAGTATTATCAATCTAACTCATATTATTAGCCATATTATGCTTATATGATCGATAGAACGACAATTACTATACTTATTACTCTTATTGTTATCAATCTAACTCATATTGTTAGCCATATTATGCTTATATGATCGATAGAACGAGAATTACTATACTCACTACTCTTAGTATTATCAATCTAACTCATATTATTAACCATATTATGCAAATTTGATCGATAGAACGACAATCACTAAACTCATTACTCTTATTATTATCAATCTAACTCATATTATTAGCCATATTATGCTTATATTATCGATAGATCGACAATTACTATACTTATTACTGTTACTATTATCAATCTAACTCATATTATTAGCCATATTATGCTTAAATGATCGATAGAACGACAATTACAGTACTTATTACTCTTATTATTATCAATCTAACTCATATTATTAGCCATATTATGCTTATATGATCGATAGAATGAGAATTACTATACTCACTACTCTTAGTATTATCACTCTAACTCATATTATTAGCCATATTATGCTTATATGATCGATAGAACGACAATTACTATACATATTACTCTTATTGTTATCAATCTAACTCATATTATTAGCCATATTATGCTTATATGTTCGATAGAACGAGAATTACTATACTCACTACTCTCAGTATTATCAATCTAACTCATATTATTAGCCATATTATGCTTAAATGATCGATAGAACGACAATTACTATACTTATTACTCTTATTATTATAAATATAACTCATATTATTAGCCATATTATGCTTATATGATCGATAGAACGAGAATTACTATACTCACTACTCTTAGTATTATCAATCTAACTCATATTATTAGCCATATTATGCTTATATTATCGATAGAACGACAATTACTATACTTATCACTCTTATTGTTATGATTCTAACTCATATTATTAGCCATATTATGCTTATATGATCGATAGAATGACAATCACTATACTTATTACTCTTATTATTATCAATCTAACTCATATTATTAACCATATTATGCTTATATGATCGATAGAACGACAATTACTATACTTATTACTCTTATTATTATAAATATAACTCATATTATTAGCCATACTATGCTTATATGATCGATTGACCGGCAATTACTATACACATTACTCTTACTATTATCAATCTAACTCATATTATTAACCACATTATGCAGATATGATCGATAGAACGAGAATTACTATACTTACTACTCTTAGTATTATCAATCTAACTCATATTATTAGGCATATTATGCTTAAATGATCGATAGAACGACAATTACTGTACCTATTACTCTTATTATTATTAATTTAACACATATTATTAGCCATATTATGCTTATATGATTGACAGGACGACAATTACTATACTTATTACACTCACTGTTATCAATCTAACTCATATTATTAACCATATTATGCTTATATGATCGATAGAACGAGAATTACTATACTCATTACTCTTATTATTATCAATGTAACTCATATTATTAACCATATTATGCCGATATGATCGATAGCACGACATTTAATATCATTATTACTCTTATTATTATGAACCTAACTCATATTATTAGCCATATTATGCTTGTATGATCGATAGAACTACAATTACTATACTCATTACTCTTATTGTTATCAACCTAACTCATATTATTACCCATATTATGCTTATATGATCGATAGAACGACATTTACTATACTTATTACACTTCCTATTATCAATCTAACTTATATTATTGGCCATATTATGCTTATGTGATCGATAGAACGACAATTACTACACTTATTACTCTTATTATTATCAATCTAACTCATATTATTAGCCATATTATGCTTAAATGATCGATAGAACGACAATTACTACACTTATTACTCTTATTATTATCAATCTAACTCATATTATTAGCCATATTATGCTTATATGAGCAATAGAACTACAACTACTATACTTATTACTCTTATTATTATCAATCTTACTCATATTATTGACCATATTATGCAGATATGATCGATAGAACGACAATTACTATACTTATTACTTTTATTGTTATCAATCTAACTCATATTACTAGCCATATTATGCTTAAATGATCGATAGAACGATAATTACTATACTTATTACTCTTATTATTATCAATCTAACTCATATTATTAGCCATATTATGCTTATATGATCGATAGAACGACAATTACTATACTTATTACACTCACTATTATCAATCTAACTCATATTATTAACCATATTATGCAGATATGATCGATAGCACGACATTTACTATACCTATTACTCTTATTATTATCAGCCTAACTCATATTATTAGACGTATTATGCTTATATGATCGACAGAATGACAACTACTATATTTATTACACTCACTGTTTTCAATCTAACTCATATTATTAACCATATTATGCAAATTTGATCGATAGAACGACAATCACTATACATATTAGTCTTATTATTATCAACCTAACTCATATTATTCGCCATATTATGCTTAAATGATCGATAGAACGACAATTACTATACTTATTACTCGTATTATTATCAATCTAACTCATATTATTAACAATATTATGCTTATAATATCGATAGAACGACAATTACTATACTTATTACTGTTATTTTTATCAATCTAACTCATATTATTAGCCATATTATGCTTAAATGATCGATAGAACTACAATTACTATACTCATTGCTCTTATTATTATCAATCTAACTCATATTATTAGCCATATTATGCTTATATGATCGATAGAATGAGAATTACTATACTCACTACTCTTAGTATTATCACTCTAACTCATATTATTAGCCATATTATGCTTATATGATCGATAGAACGACAATTACTATACTTATTACTCTTATTGTTATCAATCTAACTCATATTTTTAGCCATATTATGCTTATATGATCGATAGAACGAGAATTACTATACTCACTACTCTTAGTATTATCAATCTAACTCATATTATTAGCCATATTATGCTTATATGATCGATAGAACGACAATTACTATACTTATTACTCTTATTGTTATCAATCTAACTCATATTGTTAGCCATATTATGCTTATATGATCGATAGAACGAGAATTACTATACTCACTACTCTTAGTATTGTCAATCTAACTCATATTATTAGCCATATTATGCTTATATGATCGATAGAACGAGAATTACTATACTCACTACTCTTAGTATTATCAAGCTAACTCATATTATTAGCCATATTATGCTTATATTATCGATAGAACGACAATTACTATACTTATCACTCTTATTATTATGAATCTAACTCATATTATTAGCCATATTATGCTTATATGATCGATAGAATGACAATCACTATACTTATTACTCTTATTATTATCAATCTAACTCATATTATTAACCATATTATGCTTATACGATCGATAGAACGACAATTACTATACTTATTACTCTTATTATTATAAATATAACTCATATTATTAGCCATACTATGCTTATATGATCGATAGAACGGCAATTACTATACACATTACTCTTACTATTATCAATCTAACTCATATTATTAACCACATTATGCAGATATGATCGATAGAACGAGAATTACTATACTTACTACTCTTAGTATTATCAATCTAACTCATATTATTAGGCATATTATGCTTAAATGATCGATAGAACGACAATTACTGTACCTATTACTCTTATTATTATTAATTTAACACATATTATTAGCCATATTATGCTTATATGATTGACAGGACGACAATTACTATACTTATTACACTCACTGTTATCAATCTAACTCATATTATTAACCATATTATGCTTATATGATCGATAGAACGAGAATTACTATACTCATTACTCTTATTATTATCAATGTAACTCATATTATTAACCATATTATGCCGATATGATCGATAGCACGACATTTAATATCATTATTACTCTTATTATTATGAACCTAACTCATATTATTAGCCATATTATGCTTGTATGATCGATAGAACTACAATTACTATACTCATTACTCTTATTGTTATCAACCTAACTCTTATTATTACCCATATTATGCTTATATGATCGATAGAACGACATTTACTATACTTATTACACTTCCTATTATCAATATAACTTATATTATTGGCCATATTATGCTTATGTGATCGATAGAACGACAATTACTACACTTATTACTCTTATTATTATCAATCTAACTCATATTATTAGCCATATTATGCTTAAATGATCGATAGAACGACAATTACTACACTTATTACTCTTATTATTATCAATCTAACTCATATTATTAGCCATATTATGCTTATATGAGCAATAGAACTACAACTACTATACTTATTACTCTTATTATTATCAATCTTACTCATATTATTGACCATATTATGCAGATATGATCGATAGAACGACAATTACTATACTTATTACTTTTATTGTTATCAATCTAACTCATATTACTAGCCATATTATGCTTAAATGATCGATAGAACGATAATTACTATACTTATTACTCTTATTATTATCAATCTAACTCATATTATTAGCCATATTATGCTTATATGATCGATAGAACGACAATTACTATACTTATTACACTCACTATTATCAATCTAACTCATATTATTAACCATATTATGCAGATATGATCGATAGCACGACATTTACTATACCTATTACTCTTATTATTATCAGCCTAACTCATATTATTAGACGTATTATGCTTATATGATCGACAGAACGACAACTACTATATTTATTACACTCACTGTTTTCAATCTAACTCATATTATTAACCATATTATGCAAATTTGATCGATAGAACGACAATCACTATACATATTAGTCTTATTATTATCAACCTAACTCATATTATTCGCCATATTATGCTTAAATGATCGATAGAACGACAATTACTATACTTATTACTCGTATTATTATCAATCTAACTCATATTATTAACAATATTATGCTTATAATATCGATAGAACGACAATTACTATACTTATTACTGTTATTTTTATCAATCTAACTCATATTATTAGCCATATTATGCTTAAATGATCGATAGAACTACAATTACTATACTCATTGCTCTTATTATTATCAATCTAACTCATATTATTAGCCATATTATGCTTATATGATCGATAGAATGAGAATTACTATACTCACTACTCTTAGTATTATCACTCTAACTCATATTATTAGCCATATTATGCTTATATGATCGATAGAACGACAATTACTATACTTATTACTCTTATTGTTATCAATCTAACTCATATTTTTAGCCATATTATGCTTATATGATCGATAGAACGAGAATTACTATACTCACTACTCTTAGTATTATCAATCTAACTCATATTATTAGCCATATTATGCTTATATGATCGATAGAACGACAATTACTATACTTATTACTCTTATTATTATAAATATAACTCATATTATTAGCCATATTATGCTTATATGATCGATAGAACGAGAATTACTATACTCACTACTCTTAGTATTATCAATCTAACTCATATTATTAGCCATATTATGCTTATATGATCGATAGAACGACAATTACTATACTCACTACTCTTAGTATTGTCAATCTAACTCATATTATTAGCCATATTATGCTTATATGATCGATAGAACGAGAATTACTATACTCACTACTCTTAGTATTATCAATCTAACTCATATTATTAGCCATATTATGCTTAAATGATCGATAGAACGACAATTACTATACTTATTACTCTTATTGTTATCAATTTAACTCATATTGTTAGCCATATTATGCTTATATGATCGATAGAACGAGAATTACTATACTCACTACTCTTAGTATTATCAATCTAACTCATATTATTAACCATATTATGCAAATTTGATCGATAGAACGACAATCACTAAACTCATTACTCTTATTATTATCAATCTAACTCATATTATTAGCCATATTATGCTTATATTATCGATAGATCGACAATTACTATACTTATTACTGTTACTATTATCAATCCAACTCATATTATTAGCCATATTATGCTTAAATGATCGATAGAACGACAATTACTATACTTATTACTCTTATTATTATCAATCTAACTCATATTATTAGCCACATTATGCTTATATGATCGATAGAATGAGAATTACTATACTCACTACTCTTAGTATTATCACTCTAACTCATATTATTAGCCATATTATGCTTATATGATCGATAGAACGACAATTACTATACATATTACTCTTATTGTTATCAATCTAACTCATATTATTAGCCATATTATGCTTATATGTTCGATAGAACGAGAATTACTATACTCACTACTCTCAGTATTATCAATCTAACTCATATTATTAGCCATATTATGCTTAAATGATCGATAGAACGACAATTACTATACTTATCACTCTTATTATTATGAATCTAACTCATATTATTAGCCATATTATGCTTATATGATCGATAGAATGACAATCACTATACTTATTACTCTTATTATTATCAATCTAACTCATATTATTAACCATATTATGCTTATATGATCGATAGAACGACAATTACTATACTTATTACTCTTATTATTATAAATATAACTCATATTATTAGCCATACTATGCTTATATGATCGATAGAACGGCAATTACTATACACATTACTCTTACTATTATCAATCTAACTCATATTATTAACCACATTATGCAGATATGATCGATAGAACGAGAATTACTATACTTACTACTCTTAGTATTATCAATCTAACTCATATTATTAGCCATATTATGCTTGTATGATCGATAGAACTACAATTACTAAACTCATTACTCTTATTGTTATCAACCTAACTCATATTATTACCCATATTATGCTTATATGATCGATAGAACGACATTTACTATACTTATTACACTTCCTATTATCAATCTAACTTATATTATTGGCCATATTATGCTTATGTGATCGATAGAACGACAATTACTACACTTATTACTCTTATTATTATCAATCTAACTCATATTATTAGCCATATTATGCTTAAATGATCGATAGAACGACAATTACTACACTTATTACTCTTATTATTATCAATCTAACTCATATTATTAGCCATATTATGCTTATATGAGCAATAGAACTACAACTACTATACTTATTACTCTTATTATTATCAATCTTACTCATATTATTAACCATATTATGCAGATATGATCGATAGAACGACAATTACTATACTTATTACTTTTATTGTTATCAATCTAACTCATATTACTAGCCATATTATGCTTAAATGATCGATAGAACGATAATTACTATACTTATTACTCTTATTATTATCAATCTAACTCATATTATTAGCCATATTATGCTTATATGATCGATAGAACGACAATTACTATACTTATTACACTCACTATTATCAATCTAACTCATATTATTAACCATATTATGCAGATATGATCGATAGCACGACATTTACTATACCTATTACTCTTATTATTATCAGCCTAACTCATATTATTAGACGTATTATGCTTATATGATCGACAGAACGACAACTACTATATTTATTACACTCACTGTTATCAATCTAACTCATATTATTAACCATATTATGCAAATTTGATCGATAGAACGACAATCACTATACATATTAGTCTTATTATTATCAACCTAACTCATATTATTAGCCATATTATGCTTAAATGATCGATAGAACGACAATTACTATACTTATTACTCGTATTATTATCAATCTAACTCATATTATTAACAATATTATGCTTATAATATCGATAGAACGACAATTACTATACTTATTACTGTTATTTTTATCAATCTAACTCATATTATTAGCCATATTATGCTTAAATGATCGATAGAACTACAATTACTATACTCATTGCTCTTATTATTATCAATCTAACTCATATTATTAGCCCTATTATGCTTATATGATCGATAGAATGAGAATTACTATACTCACTACTCTTAGTATTATCACTCTAACTCATATTATTAGCCATATTATGCTTATATGATCGATAGAACGACAATTACTATACTTATTACTCTTATTGTTATCAATCTAACTCATATTTTTAGCCATATTATGCTTATATGATCGATAGAACGAGAATTACTATACTCACTACTCGTAGTATTATCAATCTAACTCATATTATTAGCCATATTATGCTTATATGATCGATAGAACGACAATTACTATACTTATTACTCTTATTGTTATCAATCTAACTCATATTGTTAGCCATATTATGCTTATATGATCGATAGAACGAGAATTACTATACTCACTACTCTTAGTATTGTCAATCTAACTCATATTATTAGCCATATTATGCTTATATGATCGATAGAACGAGAATTACTATACTCACTACTCTTAGTATTATCAATCTAACTCATATTATTAGCCATATTATGCTTATATGATCGATAGAACGACAATTACTATACTTATTACTCTTATTGTTATCAATCTAACTCATATTGTTAGCCATATTATGCTTATATGATCGATAGAACGAGAATTACTATACTCACTACTCTTAGTATTGTCAATCTAACTCATATTATTAGCCATATTATGCTTATATGATCGATAGAACGAGAATTACTATACTCACTACTCTTAGTATTATCAATCTAACTCATATTATTAGCCATATTATGCTTAAATGATCGATAGAACGACAATTACTATACTTATTACTCTTATTGTTATCAATCTAACTCATATTGTTAGCCATATTATGCTTATATGATCGATAGAACGAGAATTACTATACTCACTACTCTTAGTATTATCAATCTAACTCATATTATTAACCATATTATGCAAATTTGATCGAAAGAACGACAATCACTAAACTCATTACTCTTATTATTATCAATCTAACTCATATTATTAGCCATATTATGCTTATATGATCGATAGAATGAGAATTACTACACTCACTACTCTTAGTATTATCACTCTAACTCATATTATTAGCCATATTATGCTTATATGATCGATAGAACGACAATTACTATACTTATTACTCTTATTGTTATCAATCTAACTCATATTGTTAGCCATATTATGCTTATATGATCGATTGAACGAGAATTACTATACTCACTACTCTTAGGATTGTCAATCTAACTCATATTATTAGCCATATTATGCTTATATGATCGATAGAACGAGAATTACTATACTCACTACTCTTAGTATTATCAATCTAACTCATATTATTAGCCATATTATGCTTAAATGATCGATAGAACGACAATTACTATACTTATTACTCTTATTGTTATCAATCTAACTCATATTGTTAGCCATATTATGCTTATATGATCGATAGAACGAGAATTACTATACTCACTACTCTTAGTATTATCAATCTAACTCATATTATTAACCATATTATGCAAATTTGATCGATAGAACGACAATCACTAAACTCATTACTCTTATTATTATCAATCTAACTCATATTATTAGACATATTATGCTTATATTATCGATAGATCGACAATTACTATACTTATTACTGTTACTATTATCAATCTAACTCATATTATTAGCCATATTATGCTTAAATGATCGATAGAACGACAATTACTATACTTATTACTCTTATTATTATCAATCTAACTCATATTATTAGCCATATTATGCTTATATGATCGATAGAATGAGAATTACTATACTCACTACTCTTAGTATTATCACTCTAACTCATATTATTAGCCATATTATGCTTATATGATCGATAGAACGACAATTACTATACATATTACTCTTATTGTTATCAATCTAACTCATATTATTAGCCATATTATGCTTAAATGATCGATAGAACGACAATTACTATACTTATTACTCTTATTATTATAAATATAACTCATATTATTAGCCATATTATGCTTATATGATCGATAGAACGAGAATTACTATACTCACTACTCTTAGTATTATCAATCTAACTCATATTATTAACCATATTATGCAAATTTGATCGATAGAACGACAATCACTAAACTCATTACTCTTATTATTATCAATCTAACTCGTATTATTAGCCATATTATGCTTATATGATCGATAGAATGAGAATTACTACACTCACTACTCTTAGTATTATCACTCTAACTCATATTATTAGCCATATTATGCTTATATGATCGATAGAACGACAATTACTATACTTATTACTCTTATTGTTATCAATCTAACTCATATTGTTAGCCATATTATGCTTATATGATCGATAGAACGAGAATTACTATACTCACTACTCTTAGGATTGTCAATCTAACTCATATTATTAGCCATATTATGCTTATATGATCGATAGAACGAGAATTACTATACTCACTACTCTTAGTATTATCAATCTAACTCATATTATTAACCATATTATGCAAATTTGATCGATAGAACGACAATTACTATACACATTACTCTTACTATTATCAATCTAACTCATATTATTAACCACATTATGCAGATATGATCGATAGAACGAGAATTACTATACTTACTACTCTTAGTATTATCAATCTAACTCATATTATTAGCCATATTATGCTTAAATGATCGATAGAACGACAATTACTGTACCTATTACTCTTATTATTATTAATTTAACACATATTATTAGCCATATTATGCTTATATGATTGACAGGACGACAATTACTATACTTATTACACTCACTGTTATCAATCTAACTCATATTATTAACCATATTATGCTTATATGATCGATAGAACGAGAATTACTATACTCGTTGCTCTTATTATTATCAATGTAACTCATATTATTAACCATATTATGCCGATATGATCGATAGCACGACATTTAATATCATTATTACTCTTATTATTATGAACCTAACTCATATTATTAGCCATATTATGCTTGTATGATCGATAGAACTACAATTACTATACTCATTACTCTTATTGTTATCAACCTAACTCATATTATTACCCATATTATGCTTATATGATCGATAGAACGACATTTACTATACTTATTACACTTCCTATTATCAATCTAACTTATATTATTGGCCATATTATGCTTATATGATCGATAGAACGACAATTACTACACTTATTACTCTTATTATTATCAATCTAACTCATATTATTAGCCATATTATGCTTAAATGATCGATAGAACGAGAATTACTATACTCACTACTCTTAGTATTATCAATCTAACTCATATTATTAGCCATATTATGCTTAAATGATCGATAGAACGACAATTGCTATACTTATTACTCTTATTGTTATCAATCTAACTCATATTGTTAGCCATATTATGCTTATATGATCGATAGAATGAGAATTACTATACTCACTACTCTTAGTATTATCACTCTAACTCATATTATTAGCCATATTATGCTTATATGATCGATAGAACGACAATTACTATACTTATTACTCTTATTGTTATCAATCTAACTCATATTTTTAGCCATATTATGCTTATATGATCGATAGAACGAGAATTACTATACTCACTACTCTTAGTATTATCAATCTAACTCATATTATTAGCCATATTATGCTTATATGATCGATAGAACGACAATTACTATACCTATTACTCTTATTGTTATCAATCTAACTCATATTGTTAGCCATATTATGCTTATATGATCGATAGAACGAGAATTACTATACTCACTACTCTTAGTATTGTCAATCTAACTCATATTATTAGCCATATTATGCTTATATGATCGATAGAACGAGAATTACTATACTCACTACTCTTAGTATTATCAATCTAACTCATATTATTAGTCATATTATGCTTAAATGATCGATAGAACGACAATTACTATACTTATTACTCTTATTGTTATCAATCTAACTCATATTGTTAGCCATATTATGCTTAAATGATCGATAGAACGAGAATTACTATACTCACTACTCTTAGTATTATCAATCTAACTCATATTATTAACCATATTATGCAAATTTGATCGATAGAACGACAATCACTAAACTCATTACTCTTATTATTATCAATCTAACACATATTATTAGCCATATTATGCTTATATGATCGATAGAATGAGAATTACTACACTCACTACTCTTAGTATTATCACTCTAACTCATATTATTAGCCATATTATGCTTATATGATCGATAGAACGACAATTACTACACTTATTACTCTTATTATTATCAATCTAACTCATATTATTAGCCATATTATGCTTATATGAGCAATAGAACTACAACTACTATACATATTACTCTTATTATTATCAATCTTACTCATATTATTAACCATATTATGCAGATATGATCGATAGAACGACAATTACTATACTTATTACTTTTATTGTTATCAATCTAACTCATATTATTAGCCATATTATGCTTAAATGATCGATAGAACGATAATTACTATACTTATTACTCTTATTATTATCAATCTAACTCATATTATTAGCCATATTATGCTTATATGATCGATAGAACGACAATTACTATACTTATTACACTCACTATTATCAATCTAACTCATATTATTAACCATATTATGCAGATATGATCGATAGCACGACATTTACTATACCCATTACTCTTATTATTATCAGCCTAACTCATATTATTAGACGTATTATGCTTATATGATCGACAGAACGACAACTACTATATTTATTACACTCACTGTTATCAATCTAACTCATATTATTAACCATATTATGCAAATTTGATCGATAGAACGACAATCACTATACATATTAGTCTTATTATTATCAGCCTAACTCATATTATTAGCCATATTATGCTTAAATGATCGATAGAACGACAATTACTATACTTATTACTCGTATTATTATCAATCTAACTCATATTATTAACAATATTATGCTTATAATATCGATAGAACGACAATTACTATACTTATTACTGTTATTTTTATCAATCTAACTCATATTATTAGCCATATTATGCTTAAATGATCGATAGAACTACAATTACTATACTCATTGCTCTTATTATTATCAATCTAACTCATATTATTAGCCATATTATGCTTATATGATCGATAGAATGAGAATTACTATACTCACTACTCTTAGTATTATCACTCTAACTCATATTATTAGCCATATTATGCTTATATGATCGATAGAACGACAATTACTATACTTATTACTCTTATTGTTATCAATCTAACTCATATTGTTAGGCATATTATGCTTATATGATCGATAGAACGAGAATTACTATACTCACTACTCTTAGGATTGTCAATCTAACTCATATTATTAGCCATATTATGCTTATATGATCGATAGAACGAGAATTACTATACTCACTACTCTTAGTATTATCAATCTAACTCATATTATTAGCCATATTATGCTTAAATGATCGATAGAACGACAATTACTATACTTATTACTCTTATTGTTATCAATCTAACTCATATTGTTAGCCATATTATGCTTATATGATCGATAGAACGAGAATTACTATACTCACTACTCTTAGTATTATCAATCTAACTCATATTATTAACCATATTATGCAAATTTGATCGATAGAACGACAATTACTATACACATTACTCTTACTATTATCAATCTAACTCATATTATTAACCACATTATGCAGATATGATCGATAGAACGAGAATTACTATACTTACTACTCTTAGTATTATCAATCTAACTCATATTATTAGCCATATTATGCTTAAATGATCGATAGAACGACAATTACTGTACCTATTACTCTTATTATTATTAATTTCACACATATTATTAGCCATATTATGCTTATATGATTGACAGGACGACAATTACTATACTTATTACACTCACTGTTATCAATCTAACTCATATTATTAACCATATTATGCTTATATGATCGATAGAACGAGAATTACTATACTCATTGCTCTTATTATTATCAATGTAACTCATATTATTAACCATATTATGCCGATATGATCGATAGCACGACATTTAATATCATTATTACTCTTATTATTATGAACCTAACTCATATTGTTAGCCATATTATGCTTGTATGATCGATAGAACTACAATTACTATACTCATTACTCTTATTGTTATCAAACTAACTCATATTATTACCCATATTATGCTTATATGATCGATAGAACGACATTTACTATACTTATTACACTTCCTATTATCAATCTAACTTATATTATTGGCCATATTATGCTTATATGATCGATAGAACGACAATTACTACACTTATTACTCTTATTATTATCAATCTAACTCATATTATTAGCCATATTATGCTTAAATGATCGATAGAACGAGAATTACTATACTCACTACTCTTAGTATTATCAATCTAACTCATATTATTAGCCATATTATGCTTAAATGATCGATAGAACGACAATTACTATACACATTACTCTTATTGTTATCAATCTAACTCATATTGTTAGCCATATTATGCTTATATGATCGATAGAATGAGAATTACTATACTCACTACTCTTAGTATTATCACTCTAACTCATATTATTAGCCATATTATGCTTATATGATCGATAGAACGACAATTACTATACTTATTACTCTTATTGTTATCAATCTAACTCATATTTTTAGCCATATTATGCTTATATGATCGATAGAACGAGAATTACTATACTCACTACTCTTAGTATTATCAATCTAACTCATATTATTAGCCATATTATGCTTATATGATCGATAGAACGACAATTACTATACTTATTACTCTTATTGTTATCAATCTAACTCATATTGTTAGCCATATTATGCTTATATGATCGATAGAACGAGAATTACTATACTCACTACTCTTAGTATTGTCAATCTAACTCATATTATTAGCCATATTATGCTTATATGATCGATAGAACGAGAATTACTATACTCACTACTCTTAGTATTATCAATCTAACTCATATTATTAGCCATATTATGCTTAAATGATCGATAGAACGACAATTGCTATACTTATTACTCTTATTGTTATCAATCTAACTCATATTGTTAGCCATATTATGCTTAAATGATCGATAGAACGAGAATTACTATACTCACTACTCTTAGTATTATCAATCTAACTCATATTATTAACCATATTATGCAAATTTGATCGATAGAACGACAATCACTAAACTCATTACTCTTATTATTATCAATCTAACACATATTATTAGCCATATTATGCTTATATGATCGATAGAATGAGAATTACTACACTCACTACTCTTAGTATTATCACTCTAACTCATATTATTAGCCATATTATGCTTATATGATCGATAGAACGACAATTACTATACTTATTACTCTTATTGTTATCAATCTAACTCATATTTTTAGCCATATTATGCTTATATGATCGATAGAACGAGAATTACTATACTCACTACTCTTAGTATTATCAATCTAACTCATATTATTAGCCATATTATGCTTATATGATCGATAGAACGACAATTACTATACTTATTACTCTTATTGTTATCAATCTAACTCATATTGTTAGCCATATTATGCTTATATGATCGATAGAACGAGAATTACTATACTCACTACTCTTAGTATTGTCAATCTAACTCATATTATTAGCCATATTATGCTTAAATGATCGATAGAACGAGAATTACTATACTCACTACTCTTAGTATTATCAATCTAACTCATATTATTAGCCATATTATGCTTAAATGATCGATAGAACGACAATTACTATACTTATTACTCTTATTGTTATCAATCTAACTCATATTGTTAGCCATATTATGCTTATATGATCGATAGAACGAGAATTACTATACTCACTACTCTTAGTATTGTCAATCTAACTCATATTATTAGCCATATTATGCGTATATGATCGATAGAACGAGAATTACTATACTCATTACTCTTAGTATTATCAATCTAACTCATATTATTAGCCATATTATGCTTAAATGATCGATAGAACGACAATTACTATACTTATTACTCTTATTGTTATCAATCTAACTCATATTGTTAGCCATATTATGCTTATATGATCGATAGAACGAGAATTACTATACTCACTACTCTTAGTATTATCAATCTAACTCATATTATTAGCCATATTATGCTTATATGATCGATAGAACGACAATTACTATACTTATTACTCTTATTGTTATCAATCTAACTCATATTGTTAGCCATATTATGCTTATATGATCGATAGAACGAGAATTACTATACTCACTACTCTTAGTATTGTCAATCTAACTCATATTATTAGCCATATTATGCGTATATGATCGATAGAACGAGAATTACTATACTCATTACTCTTAGTATTATCAATCTAACTCATATTATTAGCCATATTATGCTTAAATGATCGATAGAACGACAATTACTATACTTATTACTCTTATTGTTATCAATCTAACTCATATTATTAGCCATATTATGCTTAAATGATCGATAGAACGACAATTACTACACTTATTACTCTTATTATTATCAATCTAACTCATATTATTAGCCATATTATGCTTATATGATCGATAGAACGACAATTACTATACTTATTACTCTTATTGTTATCAATCTAACTCATATTTTTAGCCATATTATGCTTATATGATCGATAGAACGAGAATTACTATACTCACTACTCTTAGTATTATCAATCTAACTCATATTATTAGCCATATTATGCTTATATGATCGATAGAACGACAATTACTATACTTATTACTCTTATTGTTATCAATCTAACTCATATTGTTAGCCATATTATGCTTATATGATCGATAGAACGAGAATTACTATACTCACTACTCTTAGTATTGTCAATCTAACTCATATTATTAGCCATATTATGCGTATATGATCGATAGAACGAGAATTACTATACTCACTACTCTTAGTATTATCAATCTAACTCATATTATGAGCCATATTATGCTTAAATGATCGATAGAACGACAATTACTATACTTATTACTCTTATTGTTATCAATCTAACTCATATTGTTAGCCATATTATGCTTATATGATCGATAGAACGAGAATTACTATACTCACTACTCTTAGTATTATCAATCTAACTCATATTATTAACCATATTATGCAAATTTGATCGATAGAACGACAATCACTAAACTCGTTACTCTTATTATTATCAATCTAACTCATATTATTAGCCATATTATGCTTATATGATCGATAGAATGAGAATTACTACACTCACTACTCTTAGTATTATGACTCTAACTCATATTATTAGCCATATTATGCTTATATGATCGATAGAACGACAATTACTATACTTATTACTCTTATTGTTATCAATCTAACTCATATTGTTAGCCATATTATGCTTATATGATCGATAGAACGAGAATTACTATACTCACTACTCTTAGTATTGTCAATCTAACTCATATTATTAGCCATATTATGCTTATATGATCGATAGAACGAGAATTACTATACTCACTACTCTTAGTATTATCAATCTAACTCATATTATTAGCCATATTATGCTTAAATGATCGATAGAACGACAATTACTATACTTATTACTCTTATTGTTATCAATCTAACTCATATTGTTAGCCATATTATGCTTATATGATCGATAGAACGAGAATTACTATACTCACTACTCTTAGTATTATCAATCTAACTCATATTATTTACCATATTATGCAAATTTGATCGATAGAACGACAATCACTAAACTCATTACTCTTATTATTATCAATCTAACTCATATTATTAGCCATATTATGCTTATATGATCGATAGAATGAGAATTACTATACTCACTACTCTTAGTATTATCACTCTAACTCATATTATTAGCCATATTATGCTTATATGATCGATAGAACGACAATTACTATACTTATTACTCTTATTGTTATCAATCTAACTCATATCATTAGCCATATTATGCTTATATGATCCATAGAACGAGAATTACTATACTCACTTCTCTTAGTATTATCAATCTAACTCATATTATTTACCATATTATGCAAATTTGATCGATAGAACGACAATCACTAAACTCATTACTCTTATTATTATCAATCTAACTCATATTATTAGCCATATTATGCTTATATGATCGATAGAATGAGAATTACTATACTCACTACTCTTAGTATTATCACTCTAACTCATATTATTAGCCATATTATGCTTATATGATCGATAGAACGACAATTACTATACTTATTACTCTTATTGTTATCAATCTAACTCATATTATTAGCCATATTATGCTTATATGATCGATAGAATGAGAATTACTATACTCACTACTCTTAGTATTATCACTCTAACTCGTATTATTAGCCATATTATGCTTATATGATCGATAGAACGACAATTACTATACATATTACTCTTATTGTTATCAATCTAACTCATATTATTAGCCATATTATGCTTATATGTTCGATAGAACGAGAATTACTATACTCACTACTCTTAGTATTATCAATCTAACTCATATTATTAGCCATATTATGCTTAAATGATCGATAGAACGACAATTACTACACTTATTACTCTTATTATTATCAATCTAACTCATATTATTAGCCATATTATGCTTATATGATCGATAGAACGACAATTACTATACTTATTACTCTTATTGTTATCAATCTAACTCATATTTTTAGCCATATTATGCTTATATGATCGATAGAACGAGAATTACTATACTCACTACTCTTAGTATTATCAATCTAACTCATATTATTAGCCATATTATGCTTATATGATCGATAGAACGACAATTACTATACTTATTACTCTTATTGTTATCAATCTAACTGATATTGTTAGCCATATTATGCTTATATGATCGATAGAACGAGAATTACTATACTCACTACTCTTAGTATTGTCAATCTAACTCATATTATTAGCCATATTATGCGTATATGATCGATAGAACGAGAATTAATATACTCACTACTCTTAGTATTATCAATCTAACTCATATTATTAGCCATATTATGCTTAAATGATCGATAGAACGACAATTACTATACTTATTACTCTTATTGTTATCAATCTAACTCATATTGTTAGCCATATTATGCTTATATGATCGATAGAACGAGAATTACTATACTCACTACTCTTAGTATTATCAATCTAACTCATATTATTAACCATATTATGCAAATTTGATCGATAGAACGACAATCACTAAACTCATTACTCTTATTATTATCAATCTAACTCATATTATTAGCCATATTATGCTTATATGATCGATAGAACGACAATTACTATACTTATTACTCTTATTGTTATCAATCTAACTCATATTATTAGCCATATTATGCTTATATGATCGATAGAATGAGAATTACTATACTCACTACTCTTAGTATTATCACTCTAACTCGTATTATTAGCCATATTATGCTTATATGATCGATAGAATGACAATTACTATACATATTACTCTTATTGTTATCAATCTAACTCATATTATTAGCCATATTATGCTTATATGTTCGATAGAACGAGAATTACTATACTCACTACTCTTAGTATTATCAATCTAACTCATATTATTAGCCATATTATGCTTAAATGATCGATAGAACGACAATTACTACACTTATTACTCTTATTATTATCAATCTAACTCATATTATTAGCCATATTATGCTTATATGATCGATAGAACGACAATTACTATACTTATTACTCTTATTGTTATCAATCTAACTCATATTTTTAGCCATATTATGCTTATATGATCGATAGAACGAGAATTACTATACTCACTACTCTTAGTATTATCAATCTAACTCATATTATTAGCCATATTATGCTTATATGATCGATAGAACGACAATTACTATACTTATTACTCTTATTGTTATCAATCTAACTGATATTGTTAGCCATATTATGCTTATATGATCGATAGAACGAGAATTACTATACTCACTACTCTTAGTATTGTCAATCTAACTCATATTATTAGCCATATTATGCGTATATGATCGATAGAACGAGAATTAATATACTCACTACTCTTAGTATTATCAATCTAACTCATATTATTAGCCATATTATGCTTAAATGATCGATAGAACGACAATTACTATACTTATTACTCTTATTGTTATCAATCTAACTCATATTGTTAGCCATATTATGCTTATATGATCGATAGAACGAGAATTACTATACTCACTACTCTTAGTATTATCAATCTAACTCATATTATTAACCATATTATGCAAATTTGATCGATAGAACGACAATCACTAAACTCATTACTCTTATTATTATCAATCTAACTCATATTATTAGCCATATTATGCTTATATGATCGATAGAATGAGAATTACTACACTCACTACTCTTAGTATTATGACTCTAACTCATATTATTAGCCATATTATGCTTATATGATCGATAGAACGACAATTACTATACTTATTACTCTTATTGTTATCAATCTAACTCATATTGTTAGCCATATTATGCTTATATGATCGATAGAACGAGAATTACTATACTCACTACTCTTAGTATTGTCAATCTAACTCATATTATTAGCCATATTATGCTTAAATGATCGATTGAACGACAATTACTATACTTATTACTCTTATTGTTATCAATCTAACTCATATTGTTAGCCATATTATGCTTATATGATCGATAGAACGAGAATTACTATACTCACTACTCTTAGTATTATCAATCTAACTCATATTATTTACCATATTATGCAAATTTGATCGATAGAACGACAATCACTAAACTCATTACTCTTATTATTATCAATCTAACTCATATTATTAGCCATATTATGCTTATATGATCGATAGAATGAGAATTACTATACTCACTACTCTTAGTATTATCACTCTAACTCATATTATTAGCCATATTATGCTTATATGATCGATAGAACGACAATTACTATACTTATTGCTCTTATTGTTATCAATCTAACTCATATCATTAGCCATATTATGCTTATATGATCCATAGAACGAGAATTACTATACTCACTACTCTTAGTATTATCAATCTAACTCATATTATTAGCCATATTATGCTTATATTATCGATAGATCGACAATTACTATACTTATTACTGTTACTATTATCAATCTAACTCATATTATTAGCCATATTATGCTTAAATGATCGATAGAACGACAATTACTATACTTATTACTCTTATTATTATCAATCTAACTCATATTATTAGCCATATTATGCTTATATGATCGATAGAATGAGAATTACTATACTCACTACTCTTAGTATTATCAATCTAACTCATATTATTAGCCATATTATGCTTAAATGATCGATAGAACGACAATTACTACACTTATTACTCTTATTATTATCAATCTAACTCATATTATTAGCCATATTATGCTTATATGAGCAATAGAACTACAACTACTATACTTATTACTCTTATTATTATCAATCTAACTCATATTATTAACCATATTATGCAGATATGATCGATAGAACGACAATTACTATACTTATTACTTTTATTGTTATCAATCTAACTCATATTATTAGCCATATTATGCTTAAATGATCGATAGAACGATAATTACTATACTTATTACTCTTATTATTATCAATCTAACTCATATTATTAGCCATATTATGCTTATATGATCGATAGAACGACAATTACTATACTTATTACACTCACTATTATCAATCTAACTCATATTATTAACCATATTATGCAGATATGATCGATAGCACGACATTTACTATACCTATTACTCTTATTATTATCAGCCTAACTCATATTATTAGTCGTATTATGCTTATATGATCGACAGAACGACAACTACTATATTTATTACACTCACTGTTATCAATCTAACTCATATTATTAAAAATATTATGCAAATTTGATCGATAGAACGACAATCACTATACATATTAGTCTTATTATTATCAACCTAACTCATATTATTAGCCATATTATGCTTAAATGATCGATAGAACGACAATTACTATACTTATTACTCGTATTATTATCAATCTAACTCATACTATTAACAATATTATGCTTATAATATCGATAGAACGACAATTACTATACTTATTACTGTTATTTTTATCAATCTAACTCATATTATTAGCCATATTATGCTTATATGATCGATAGAATGAGAATTACTATACTCACTACTCTTAGTATTATCACTCTAACTCATATTATTAGCCATATTATGCTTATATGATCGATAGAACGACAATTACTATACTTATTACTCTTATTGTTATCAATCTAACTCATATTTTTAGCCATATTATGCTTATATGATCGATAGAACGAGAATTACTATACTCACTACTCTTAGTATTATCAATCTAACTCATATTATTAGCCATATTATGCTTAAATGATCGATAGAACGACAATTACTATACTTATTACTCTTATTGTTATCAATCTAACTCATATTGTTAGCCATATTATGCTTATATGATCGATAGAACGAGAATTACTATACTCACTACTCTTAGTATTATCAATCTAACTCATATTATTAGCCATATTATGCTTATATGATCGATAGAACGACAATTACTATACTTATTACTCTTATTGTTATCAATCTAACTCATATTGTTAGCCATATTATGCTTATATGATCGATAGAACGAGAATTACTATACTCACTACTCTTAGTATTGTCAATCTAACTCATATTATTAGCCATATTATGCGTATATGATCGATAGAACGAGAATTACTATACTCATTACTCTTAGTATTATCAATCTAACTCATATTATTAGCCATATTATGCTTAAATGATCGATAGAACGACAATTACTATACTTATTACTCTTATTGTTATCAATCTAACTCATATTGTTAGCCATATTATGCTTATATGATCGATAGAACGAGAATTACTATACTCACTTCTCTTAGTATTATCAATCTAACTCATATTATTAACCATATTATGCAAATTTGATCGATAGAACGACAATCACTAAACTCATTACTCTTATTATTATCAATCTAACTCATATTATTAGCCATATTATGCTTATATGATCGATAGAATGAGAATTACTACACTCACTACTCTTAGTATTATCACTCTAACTCATATTATTAGCCATATTATGCTTATATGATCGATAGAACGACAATTACTATACTTATTACTCTTATTGTTATCAATCTAACTCATATTGTTAGCCATATTATGCTTATATGATCGATAGAACGAGAATTACTATACTCACTACTCTTAGTATTGTCAATCTAACTCATATTATTAGCCATATTATGCATATATGATCGATAGAACGAGAATTACTATACTCACTACTCTTAGTATTATCAATCTAACTCATATTATTAGCCATATTATGCTTAAATGATCGATAGAACGACAATTACTATACTTATTACTCTTATTGTTATCAATCTAACTCATATTGTTAGCCATATTATGCTTATATGATCGATAGAACGAGAATTACTATACTCACTACTCTTAGTATTATCAATCTAACTCATATTATTTACCATATTATGCAAATTTGATCGATAGAACGACAATCACTAAACTCATTACTCTTATTATTATCAATCTAACTCATATTATTAGCCATATTATGCTTATATGATCGATAGAATGAGAATTACTATACTCACTACTCTTAGTATTATCACTCTAACTCATATTATTAGCCATATTATGCTTATATGATCGATAGAACGACAATTACTATACTTATTACTCTTATTGTTATCAATCTAACTCATATCATTAGCCATATTATGCTTATATGATCCATAGAACGAGAATTACTATACTCACTACTCTTAGTATTATCAATCTAACTCATATTATTAGCCATATTATGCTTATATTATCGATAGATCGACAATTACTATACTTATTACTGTTACTATTATCAATCTAACTCATATTATTAGCCATATTATGCTTAAATGATCGATAGAACGACAATTACTATACTTATTACTCTTATTATTATCAATCTAACTCATATTATTAGCCATATTATGCTTATATGATCGATAGAATGAGAATTACTATACTCACTACTCTTAGTATTATCACTCTAACTCATATTATTAGCCATATTATGCTTATATGATCGATAGAACGACAATTACTATACATATTACTCTTATAGTTATCAATCTAACTCATATTATTAGCCATATTATGCTTATATGTTCGATAGAACGAGAATTACTATACTCACTACTCTTAGTATTATCAATCTAACTCATATTATTAGCCATATTATGCTTAAATGATCGATAGAACGACAATTACTACACTTATTACTCTTATTATTATCAATCTAACTCATATTATTAGCCATATTATGCTTATATGAGCAATAGAACTACAACTACTATACTTATTACTCTTATTATTATCAATCTAACTCATATTATTAACCATATTATGCAGATATGATCGATAGAACTACCATTACTATACTCATTACTCTTATTGTTATCAATCTAACTCATATTATTAGACATATTATGCTTATATGATCGATAGAACGACAATTACTATACTTATTACTCTTATTATTATAAATATAACTCATATTATTAGCCATATTATGCTTATATGATCGATAGAACGAGAATTACTATACTCACTACTCTTAGTATTATCAATCTAACTCATATTATTAGCCATATTATGCTTATATGATCGATAGAACGACAATTACTATACTCACTACTCTTAGTATTGTCAATCTAACTCATATTATTAGCCATATTATGCTTATATGATCGATAGAACGAGAATTACTATACTCACTACTCTTAGTATTATCAATCTAACTCATATTATTAGCCATATTATGCTTAAATGATCGATAGAACGACAATTACTATACTTATTACTCTTATTGTTATCAATCTAACTCATATTGTTAGCCATATTATGCTTATATGATCGATAGAACGAGAATTACTATACTCACTACTCTTAGTATTATCAATCTAACTCATATTATTAGCCATATTATGCTTATATGATCGATAGAACGAGAATTACTATACTCACTACTCTTAGTATTATCAATCTAACTCATATTATTAGCCATATTATGCTTAAATGATCGATAGAACGACAATTACTATACTTATTACTCTTATTGTTATCAATCTAACTCATATTGTTAGCCATATTATGCTTATATGATCGATAGAACGAGAATTACTATACTCACTACTCTTAGTATTATCAATCTAACTCATATTATTAGCCATATTATGCTTATATGATCGATAGAACGACAATTACTATACTTATTACTCTTATTGTTATCAATCTAACTCATATTGTTAGCCATATTATGCTTATATGATCGATAGAACGAGAATTACTATACTCACTACTCTTAGTATTGTCAATCTAACTCATATTATTAGCCATATTATGCGTATATGATCGATAGAACGAGAATTACTATACTCATTACTCTTAGTATTATCAATCTAACTCATATTATTAGCCATATTATGCTTAAATGATCGATAGAACGACAATTACTATACTTATTACTCTTATTGTTATCAATCTAACTCATATTGTTAGCCATATTATGCTTATATGATCGATAGAACGAGAATTACTATACTCACTACTCTTAGTATTATCAATCTAACTCATATTATTTACCATATTATGCAAATTTGATCGATAGAACGACAATCACTAAACTCATTACTCTTATTATTATCAATCTAACTCATATTATTAGCCATATTATGCTTATATGATCGATAGAATGAGAATTACTATACTCACTACTCTTAGTATTATCACTCTAACTCATATTATTAGCCATATTATGCTTATATGATCGATAGAACGACAATTACTATACTTATTGCTCTTATTGTTATCAATCTAACTCATATCATTAGCCATATTATGCTTATATGATCCATAGAACGAGAATTACTATACCCACTACTCTTAGTATTATCAATCTAACTCATATTATTAGCCATATTATGCTTATATTATCGATAGATCGACAATTACTATACTTATTACTGTTACTATTATCAATCTAACTCATATTATTAGCCATATTATGCTTAAATGATCGATAGAACGACAATTACTATACTTATTACTCTTATTATTATCAATCTAACTCATATTATTAGCCATATTATGCTTATATGATCGATAGAATGAGAATTACTATACTCACTACTCTTAGTATTATCACTCTAACTCATATTATTAGCCATATTATGCTTATATGATCGATAGAACGACAATTACTATACATATTACTCTTATAGTTATCAATCTAACTCATATTATTAGCCATATTATGCTTATATGTTCGATAGAACGAGAATTACTATACTCACTACTCTTAGTATTATCAATCTAACTCATATTATTAGCCATATTATGCTTAAATGATAGATAGAACGACAATTACTACACTTATTACTCTTATTATTATCAATCTAACTCATATTATTAGCCATATTATGCTTATATGAGCAATAGAACTACAACTACTATACTTATTACTCTTATTATTATCAATCTAACTCATATTATTAACCATATTATGCAGATATGATCGATAGAACTACCATTACTATACTCATTACTCTTATTGTTATCAATCTAACTCATATTATTAGACATATTATGCTTATATGATCGATAGAACGACAATTACTATACTTATTACTCTTATTATTATAAATATAACTCATATTATTAGCCATATTATGCTTATATTATCGATAGATCGACAATTACTATACTTATTACTGTTACTATTATCAATCTAACTCATATTATTAGCCATATTATGCTTAAATGATCGATAGAACGACAATTACTATACTTATTACTCTTATTATTATCAATCTAACTCATATTATTAGCCATATTATGCTTATATGATCGATAGAATGAGAATTACTATACTCACTACTCTTAGTATTATCACTCTAACTCATATTATTAGCCATATTATGCTTATATGATCGATAGAACGACAATTACTATACATATTACTCTTATAGTTATCAATCTAACTCATATTATTAGCCATATTATGCTTAAATGATCGATAGAACGACAATTACTATACTTATTACTCTTATTGTTATCAATCTAACTCATATTGTTAGCCATATTATGCTTATATGATCGATAGAACGAGAATTACTATACTCACTACTCTTAGTATTATCAATCTAACTCATATTATTAACCATATTATGCAAATTTGATCGATAGAACGACAATCACTAAACTCATTACTCTTATTATTATCAATCTAACTCATATTATTAGCCATATTATGCTTATATTATCGATAGAATGAGAATTACTATACTCACTACTCTTAGTATTATCACTCTAACTCATATTATTAGCCATATTATGCTTATATGATCGATAGAACGACAATTACTATACTTATTACTCTTATTGTTATCAATCTAACTCATATCATTAGCCATATTATGCTTATATGATCCATAGAACGAGAATTACTATACTCACTACTCTTAGTATTATCAATCTAACTCATATTATTAGCCATATTATGCTTATATTATCGATAGATCGACAATTACTATACTTATTACTGTTACTATTATCAATCTAACTCATATTATTAGCCATATTATGCTTAAATGATCGATAGAATGAGAATTACTATACTCACTACTCTTAGTATTATCACTCTAACTCATATTATTAGCCATATTATGCTTATATGATCGATAGAACGACAATTACTATTCTTATTACTCTTATTGTTATCAATCTAACTCATATCATTAGCCATATTATGCTTATATGATCCATAGAACGAGAATTACTATACTCACTACTCTTAGTATTATCAATCTAACTCATATTATTAGCCATATTATGCTTATATTATCGATAGATCGACAATTACTATACTTATTACTGTTACTATTATCAATCTAACTCATATTATTAGCCATATTATGCTTATATGATCGATAGAATGAGAATTACTATACTCACTACTCTTAGTATTATCACTCTAACTCATATTATTAGCCATATTATGCTTATATGATCGATAGAACGACAATTACTATACATATTACTCTTATTGTTATCAATCTAACTCATATTATTAGCCATATTATGCTTATATGTTCGATAGAACGAGAATTACTATACTCACTACTCTTAGTATTATCAATCTAACTCATATTATTAGCCATATTATGCTTAAATGATCGATAGAACGACAATTACTACACTTATTACTCTTATTATTATCAATCTAACTCATATTATTAGCCATATTATGCTTATATGAGCAATAGAACTACAACTACTATACTTATTACTCTTATTATTATCAATCTAACTCATATTATTAACCATATTATGCAGATATGATCGATAGAACTACCATTACTATACTCATTACTCTTATTGTTATCAATCTAACTCATATTATTAGACATATTATGCTTATATGATCGATAGAACGACAATTACTATACTTATTACTCTTATTATTATAAATATAACTCATATTATTAGCCATATTATGCAAATTTGATCGATAGAACGACAATTACTATACTTATTACTCTTATTATTATCAATCTAACTCATATTATTAGCCATATTATGCTTATATGATCGATAGAATGAGAATTACTATACTCACTACTCTTAGTATTATCACTCTAACTCATATTATTAGCCATATTATGCTTATATGATCGATAGAACGACAATTACTATACATATTACTCTTATTGTTATCAATCTAACTCATATTATTAGCCATATTACGCTTATATGTTCGATAGATCGACAATTACTATACTTATTACTGTTACTATTATCAATCTAACTCATATTATTAGCCATATTATGCTTAAATGATCGATAGAACGACAATTACTATACTTATTACTCTTATTATTATCAATCTAACTCATATTATTAGCCATATTATGCTTATATGATCGATAGAATGAGAATTACTATACTCACTACTCTTAGTATTATCACTCTAACTCATATTATTAGCCATATTATGCTTATATGATCGATAGAACGACAATTACTATACATATTACTCTTATTGTTATCAATCTAACTCATATTATTAGCCATATTATGCTTATATGTTCGATAGAACGAGAATTACTATACTCACTACTCTTAGTATTATCAATCTAACTCATATCATTAGCCATATTATGCTTAAATGATCGATAGAACGACAATTACTACACTTATTACTCTTATTATTATCAATCTAACTCATATTATTAGCCATATTATGCTTATATGAGCAATAGAACTACAACTACTATACTTATTACTCTTATTATTATCAATCTAACTCATATTATTAACCATATTATGCAGATATGATCGATAGAACGACAATTACTATACTTATTACTTTTATTGTTATCAATCTAACTCATATTATTAGCCATATTATGCTTAAATGATCGATAGAACGATAATTACTATACTTATTACTCGTATTATTATCAATCTAACTCATATTATTAACAATATTATGCTTATAATATCGATAGAACGACAATTACTATACTTATTACTGTTATTTTTATCAATCTAACTCATATTATTAGCCATATTATGCTTAAATGATCGATAGAACTACAATTACTATACTCATTGCTCTTATTATTATCAATCTAACTCATATTATTAGCCATATTATGCTTATATGATCGATAGAATGAGAATTACTATACTCACTACTCTTAGTATTATCACTCTAACTCATATTATTAGCCATATTATGCTTATATGATCGATAGAACGACAATTACTATACTTATTACTCTTATTGTTATCAATCTAACTCATATTTTTAGCCATATTATGCTTATATGATCGATAGAACGAGAATTACTATACTCACTACTCTTAGTATTATCAATCTAACTCATATTATTAGCCATATTATGCTTATATGATCGATAGAACGACAATTACTATACTTATTACTCTTATTGTTATCAATCTAACTCATATTGTTAGCCATATTATGCTTATATGATCGATAGAACGAGAATTACTATACTCACTACTCTTATTATTATCAATCTAACTCATATTATTAGCCATATTATGCTTATATGATCGATAGAATGAGAATTACTACACTCACTACTCTTAGTATTATCACTCTAACTCATATTATTAGCCATATTATGCTTATATGATCGATAGAACGACAATTACTATACTTATTACTCTTATTGTTATCAATCTAACTCATATTGTTAGCCATATTATGCTTATATGATCGATAGAACGAGAATTACTATACTCACTACTCTTAGTATTGTCAATCTAACTCATATTATTAGCCATATTATGCTTATATGATCGATAGAACGAGAATTACTATACTCACTACTCTTAGTATTATCAATCTAACTCATATTATTAGCCATATTATGCTTAAATGATCGATAGAACGACAATTACTACACTTATTACTCTTATTATTATCAATCTAACTCATATTATTAGCCATATTATGCTTATATGAGCAATAGAACTACAACTACTATACTTATTACTCTTATTATTATCAATCTAACTCATATTATTAACCATATTATGCAGATATGATCGATAGAACTACCATTACTATACTCATTACTCTTATTGTTATCAATCTAACTCATATTATTAGACATATTATGCTTATATGATCGATAGAACGACAATTACTATACTTATTACTCTTATTATTATAAATATAACTCATATTATTAGCCATATTATGCTTATATGATCGATAGAACGAGAATTACTATACTCACTACTCTAAGTATTATCAATCTAACTCATATTATTAGCCATATTATGCTTATATGATCGATAGAACGACAATTACTATACTCACTACTCTTAGTATTGTCAATCTAACTCATATTATTAGCCATATTATGCTTATATGATCGATAGAACGAGAATTACTATACTCACTACTCTTAGTATTATCAATCTAACTCATATTATTAGCCATATTATGCTTAAATGATCGATTGAACGACAATTACTATACTTATTACTCTTATTGTTATCAATCTAACTCATATTGTTAGCCATATTATGCTTATATGATCGATAGAACGAGAATTACTATACTCACTACTCTTAGTATTATCAATCTAACTCATATTATTTACCATATTATGCAAATTTGATCGATAGAACGACAATCACTAAACTCATTACTCTTATTATTATCAATCTAACTCATATTATTAGCCATATTATGCTTATATGATCGATAGAATGAGAATTACTATACTCACTACTCTTAGTATTATCACTCTAACTCATATTATTAGCCATATTATGCTTATATGATCGATGGAACGACAATTACTATACTTATTGCACTTATTGTTATCAATCTAACTCATATCATTAGCCATATTATGCTTATATGATCCATAGAACGAGAATTACTATACTCACTACTCTTAGTATTATCAATCTAACTCATATTATTAGCCATATTATGCTTATATTATCGAAAGATCGACAATTACTATACTTATTACTGTTACTATTATCAATCTAACTCATATTATTAGCCATATTATGCTTAAATGATCGATAGAACGACAATTACTATACTTATTACTCTTATTATTATCAATCTAACTCATATTATTAGCCATATTATGCTTATATGATCGATAGAATGAGAATTACTATACTCACTACTCTTAGTATTATCAATCTAACTCATATTATTAGCCATATTATGCTTAAATGATCGATAGAACGACAATTACTACACTTATTACTCTTATTATTATCAATCTAACTCATATTATTAGCCATATTATGCTTATATGAGCAATAGAACTACAACTACTATACTTATTACTCTTATTATTATCAATCTAACTCATATTATTAACCATATTATGCAGATATGATCGATAGAACGACAATTACTATACTTATTACTTTTATTGTTATCAATCTAACTCATATTATTAGCCATATTATGCTTAAATGATCGATAGAACGATAATTACTATACTTATTACTCTTATTGTTATCAATCTAACTCATATTATTAGCCATATTATGCTTATATGATCGATAGAACGACAATTACTATACTTATTACACTCACTATTATCAATCTAACTCATATTATTAACCATATTATGCAGATATGATCGATAGCACGACATTTACTATACCTATTACTCTTATTATTATCAGCCTAACTCATATTATTAGTCGTATTATGCTTATATGATCGACAGAACGACAACTACTATATTTATTACACTCACTGTTATCAATCTAACTCATATTATTAAAAATATTATGCAAATTTGATCGATAGAACGACAATCACTATACATATTAGTCTTATTATTATCAACCTAACTCATATTATTAGCCATATTATGCTTAAATGATCGATAGAACGACAATTACTATACTTATTACTCGTATTATTATCAATCTAACTCATACTATTAACAATATTATGCTTATAATATCGATAGAACGACAATTACTATACTTATTACTGTTATTTTTATCAATCTAACTCATATTATTAGCCATATTATGCTTAAATGATCGATAGAACTACAATTACTATACTCATTGCTCTTATTATTATCAATCTAACTCATATTATTAGCCATATTATGCTTATATGATCGATAGAATGAGAATTACTATACTCACTACTCTTAGTATTATCACTCTAACTCATATTATTAGCCATATTATGCTTATATGATCGATAGAACGACAATTACTATACTTATTACTCTTATTGTTATCAATCTAACTCATATTTTTAGCCATATTATGCTTATATGGTCGATAGAACGACAACTACTATACTTATTACTCTTATTGTTATCAATCTAACTCATATTGTTAGCCATATTATGCTTATATGATCGATAGAACGAGAATTACTATACTCACTACTCTTAGTATTATCAATCTAACTCATATTATTAGCCATATTATGCTTATATGGTCGATAGAACGACAACTACTATACTTATTACTCTTATTGTTATCAATCTAACTCATATTGTTAGCCATATTATGCTTATATGATCGATAGAACGAGAATTACTATACTCACTACTCTTAGTATTGTCAATCTAACTCATATTATTAGCCATATTATGCGTATATGATCGATAGAACGAGAATTACTATACTCATTACTCTTAGTATTATCAATCTAACTCATATTATTAGCCATATTATGCTTAAGTGATCGATAGAACGACAATTACTATACTTATTACTCTTATTGTTATCAATCTAACTCATATTGTTAGCCATATTATGCTTATATGATCGATAGAACGAGAATTACTATACTCACTTCTCTTAGTATTATCAATCTAACTCATATTATTAACCATATTATGCAAATTTGATCGATAGAACGACAATCACTAAACTCATTACTCTTATTATTATCAATCTAACTCATATTATTAGCCATATTATGCTTATATGATCGATAGAATGAGAATTACTACACTCACTACTCTTAGTATTATCACTCTAACTCATATTATTAGCCATATTATGCTTATATGATCGATAGAACGACAATTACTATACTTATTACTCTTATTGTTATCAATCTAACTCATATTGTTAGCCATATTATGCTTATATGATCGATAGAACGAGAATTACTATACTCACTACTCTTAGTATTGTCAATCTAACTCATATTATTAGCCATATTATGCATATATGATCGATAGAACGAGAATTACTATACTCACTACTCTTAGTATTATCAATCTAACTCATATTATTAGCCATATTATGCTTAAATGATCGATAGAACGACAATTACTATACTTATTACTCTTATTGTTATCAATCTAACTCATATTATTAGCCATATTATGCTTATATGATCGATAGAATGAGAATTACTATACTCACTACTCTTAGTATTATCACTCTAACTCATATTATTAGCCATATTATGCTTATATGATCGATAGAACGACAATTACTATACTTATTACTCTTATTGTTATCAATCTAACTCATATTATTAGCCATATTATGCTTATATGATCGATAGAATGAGAATTACTATACTCACTACTCTTAGTATTATCACTCTAACTCATATTATTAGCCATATTATGCTTATATGATCGATAGAACGACAATTACTATACATATTACTCTTATTGTTATCAATCTAACTCATATTATTAGCCATATTATGCTTATATGTTCGATAGAACGAGAATTACTATACTCACTACTCTTAGTATTATCAATCTAACTCATATTATTAGCCATATTATGCTTAAATGATCGATAGAACGACAATTACTACACTTATTACTCTTATTATTATCAATCTAACTCATATTATTAGCCATATTATGCTTATATGATCGATAGAACGACAATTACTATACTTATTACTCTTATTGTTATCAATCTAACTCATATTTTTAGCCATATTATGCTTATATGATCGATAGAACGAGAATTACTATACTCACTACTCTTAGTATTATCAATCTAACTCATATTATTAGCCATATTATGCTTATATGATCGATAGAACGACAATTACTATACTTATTACTCTTATTGTTATCAATCTAACTCATATTGTTAGCCATATTATGCTTATATGATCGATAGAACGAGAATTACTATACTCACTACTCTTAGTATTGTCAATCTAACTCATATTATTAGCCATATTATGCGTATATGATCGATAGAACGAGAATTACTATACTCACTACTCTTAGTATTATCAATCTAACTCATATTATTAGCCATATTATGCTTAAATGATCGATAGAACGACAATTACTATACTTATTACTCTTATTGTTATCAATCTAACTCATATTGTTAGCCATATTATGCTTATATGATCGATAGAACGAGAATTACTATACTCACTGCTCTTAGTATTATCAATCTAACTCATATTATTAACCATATTATGCAAATTTGATCGATAGAACGACAATCACTAAACTCATTACTCTTATTATTATCAATCTAACTCATATTATTAGCCATATTATGCTTATATGATCGATAGAACGACAATTACTATACTTATTACTCTTATTGTTATCAATCTAACTCATATTGTTAGCCATATTATGCTTATATGATCGATAGAACGAGAATTACTATACTCACTACTCTTAGTATTGTCAATCTAACTCATATTATTGGCCATATTATGCTTATATGATCGATAGAACGAGAATTACTATACTCACTACTCTTAGTATTATCAATCTAACTCATATTATTAGCCATATTATGCTTAAATGATCGATAGAACGACAATTACTATACTTATTACTCTTATTGTTATCAATCTAACTCATATTGTTAGCCATATTATGCTTATATGATCGATAGAACGAGAATTACTATACTCACTACTCTTAGTATTATCAATCTAACTCATATTATTTACCATATTATGCAAATTTGATCGATAGAACGACAATCACTAAACTCATTACTCTTATTATTATCAATCTAACTCATATTATTAGCCATATTATGCTTATATGATCGATAGAATGAGAATTACTATACTCACTACTCTTAGTATTATCACTCTAACTCATATTATTAGCCATATTATGCTTATATGATCGATAGAACGACAATTACTATACTTATTACTCTTATTGTTATCAATCTAACTCATATCATTAGCCATATTATACTTATATGATCCATAGAACGAGAATTACTATACTCACTTCTCTTAGTATTATCAATCTAACTCATATTATTTACCATATTATGCAAATTCGATCGATAGAACGACAATCACTAAACTCATTACTCTTATTATTATCAATCTAACTCATATTATTAGCCATATTATGCTTATATGATCGATAGAATGAGAATTACTATACTCACTACTCTTAGTATTATCACTCTAACTCATATTATTAGCCATATTATGCTTATATGATCGACAGAACGACAATTACTATACTTATTACTCTTATTGTTATCAATCTAACTCATATTATTAGCCATATTATGCTTATATGATCGATAGAATGAGAATTACTATACTCACTACTCTTAGTATTTATCACTCTAACTCATATTATTAGCCATATTATGCTTATATGATCGATAGAACGACAATTACTATACATATTACTCTTATTGTTATCAATCTAACTCATATTATTAGCCATATTATGCTTATATGTTCGATAGAACGAGAATTACTATACTCACTACTCTTAGTATTGTCAATCTAACTCATATTATTGGCCATATTATGCTTATATGATCGATAGAACGAGAATTACTATACTCACTACTCTTAGTATTATCAATCTAACTCATATTATTAGCCATATTATGCTTAAATGATCGATAGAACGACAATTACTATACTTATTACTCTTATTGTTATCAATCTAACTCATATTGTTAGCCATATTATGCTTATATGATCGATAGAACGAGAATTACTATACTCACTACTCTTAGTATTATCAATCTAACTCATATTATTTACCATATTATGCAAATTTGATCGATAGAACGACAATCACTAAACTCATTACTCTTATTATTATCAATCTAACTCATATTATTAGCCATATTATGCTTATATGATCGATAGAATGAGAATTACTATACTCACTACTCTTAGTATTATCACTCTAACTCATATTATTAGCCATATTATGCTTATATGATCGATAGAACGACAATTACTATACTTATTACTCTTATTGTTATCAATCTAACTCATATTGTTAGCCATATTATGCTTATATGATCGATAGAACGAGAATTACTATACTCACTACTCTTAGTATTGTCAATCTAACTCATATTATTGGCCATATTATGCTTATATGATCGATAGAACGAGAATTACTATACTCACTACTCTTAGTATTATCAATCTAACTCATATTATTAGCCATATTATGCTTAAATGATCGATAGAACGACAATTACTATACTTATTACTCTTATTGTTATCAATCTAACTCATATTGTTAGCCATATTATGCTTATATGATCGATAGAACGAGAATTACTATACTCACTACTCTTAGTATTATCAATCTAACTCATATTATTTACCATATTATGCAAATTTGATCGATAGAACGACAATCACTAAACTCATTACTCTTATTATTATCAATCTAACTCATATTATTAGCCATATTATGCTTATATGATCGATAGAATGAGAATTACTATACTCACTACTCTTAGTATTATCACTCTAACTCATATTATTAGCCATATTATGCTTATATGATCGATAGAACGACAATTACTATACTTATTACTCTTATTGTTATCAATCTAACTCATATCATTAGCCATATTATACTTATATGATCCATAGAACGAGAATTACTATACTCACTTCTCTTAGTATTATCAATCTAACTCATATTATTTACCATATTATGCAAATTCGATCGATAGAACGACAATCACTAAACTCATTACTCTTATTATTATCAATCTAACTCATATTATTAGCCATATTATGCTTATATGATCGATAGAATGAGAATTACTATACTCACTACTCTTAGTATTATCACTCTAACTCATATTATTAGCCATATTATGCTTATATGATCGACAGAACGACAATTACTATACTTATTACTCTTATTGTTATCAATCTAACTCATATTATTAGCCATATTATGCTTATATGATCGATAGAATGAGAATTACTATACTCACTACTCTTAGTATTTATCACTCTAACTCATATTATTAGCCATATTATGCTTATATGATCGATAGAACGACAATTACTATACATATTACTCTTATTGTTATCAATCTAACTCATATTATTAGCCATATTATGCTTATATGTTCGATAGAACGAGAATTACTATACTCACTACTCTTAGTATTATCAATCTAACTCATATTATTAGCCATATTATGCTTAAATGATCGATAGAACGACAATTACTACACTTATTACTCTTATTATTATCAATCTAACTCATATTATTAGCCATATTATGCTTATATGATCGATAGAACGACAATTACTATACTTATTACTCTTATTGTTATCAATCTAACTCATATTTTTAGCCATATTATGCTTATATGATCGATAGAACGAGAATTACTATACTCACTACTCTTAGTATTATCAATCTAACTCATATTATTAGCCATATTATGCTTATATGATCGATAGAACGACAATTACTATACTTATTACTCTTATTGTTATCAATCTAACTCATATTGTTAGCCATATTATGCTTATATGATCGATAGAACGAGAATTACTATACTCACTACTCTTAGTATTGTCAATCTAACTCATATTATTAGCCATATTATGCGTATATGATCGATAGAACGAGAATTACTATACTCACTACTCTTAGTATTATCAATCTAACTCATATTATTAGCCATATTATGCTTAAATGATCGATAGAACGACAATTACTATACTTATTACTCTTATTGTTATCAATCTAACTCATATTGTTAGCCATATTATGCTTATATGATCGATAGAACGAGAATTACTATACTCACTACTCTTAGTATTATCAATCTAACTCATATTATTAACCATATTATGCAAATTTGATCGATAGAACGACAATCACTAAACTCATTACTCTTATTATTATCAATCTAACTCATATTATTAGCCATATTATGCTTATATGATCGATAGAATGAGAATTACTACACTCACTACTCTTAGTATTATGACTCTAACTCATATTATTAGCCATATTATGCTTATATGATCGATAGAACGACAATTACTATACTTATTACTCTTATTGTTATCAATCTAACTCATATTGTTAGCCATATTATGCTTATATGATCGATAGAACGAGAATTACTATACTCACTACTCTTAGTATTGTCAATCTAACTCATATTATTAGCCATATTATGCTTATATGATCGATAGAACGAGAATTACTATACTCACTACTCTTAGTATTATCAATCTAACTCATATTATTAGTCATATTATGCTTAAATGATCGATAGAACGACAATTACTATACTTATTACTCTTATTGTTATCAATCTAACTCATATTGTTAGCCATATTATGCTTATATGATCGATAGAACGAGAATTACTATACTCACTACTCTTAGTATTATCAATCTAACTCATATTATTTACCATATTATGCAAATTTGATCGATAGAACGACAATCACTAAACTCATTACTCTTATTATTATCAATCTAACTCATATTATTAGCCATATTATGCTTATATGATCGATAGAATGAGAATTACTATACTCACTACTCTTAGTATTATCACTCTAACTCATATTATTAGCCATATTATGCTTATATGATCGATAGAACGACAATTACTATACTTATTACTCTTATTGTTATCAATCTAACTCATATCATTAGCCATATTATGCTTATATGATCCATAGAACGAGAATTACTATACTCACTACTCTTAGTATTATCAATCTAACTCATATTATTAGCCATATTATGCTTATATTATCGATAGATCGACAATTACTATACTTATTACTGTTACTATTATCAATCTAACTCATATTATTAGCCATATTATGCTTAAATGATCGATAGAACGACAATTACTATACTTATTACTCTTATTATTATCAATCTAACTCATATTAGTAGCCATATTATGCTTATATGATCGATAGAATGAGAATTACTATACTCACTACTCTTAGTATTATCACTCTAACTCATATTATTAGCCATATTATGCTTATATGATCGATAGAACGACAATTACTATACATATTACTCTTATTGTTATCAATCTAACTCATATTATTAGCCATATTATGCTTATATGTTCGATAGAACGAGAATTACTATACTCACTACTCTTAGTATTATCAATCTAACTCATATTATTAGCCATATTATGCTTAAATGATCGATAGTACGACAATTACTACACTTATTACTCTTATTATTATCAATCTAACTCATATTATTAGCCATATTATGCTTATATGAGCAATAGAACTACAACTACTATACTTATTACTCTTATTATTATCAATCTAACTCATATTATTAACCATATTATGCAGATATGATCGATAGAACTACCATTACTATACTCATTACTCTTATTGTTATCAATCTAACTCATATTATTAGACATATTATGCTTATATGAACGATAGAACGACTATTACTATACTTATTACTCTTATTATTATAAATATAACTCATATTATTAGCCATATTATGCTTATATGCTCGATAGAACGAGAATTACTATACTCACTACTCTTAGTATTATCAATCTAACTCATATTATTAGCCATATTATGCTTATATGATCGATAGAACGACAATTACTATACTCACTACTCTTAGTATTGTCAATCTAACTCATATTATTAGCCATATTATGCTTATATGATCGATAGAACGAGAATTACTATACTCACTACTCTTAGTATTATCAATCTAACTCATATTATTTACCATATTATGCAAATTTGATCGATAGAACGACAATCACTAAACTCATTACTCTTATTATTATCAATCTAACTCATATTATTAGCCATATTATGCTTATATGATCGATAGAATGAGAATTACTATACTCACTACTCTTAGTATTATCACTCTAACTCATATTATTAGCCATATTATGCTTATATGATCGATAGAACGACAATTACTATACTTATTGCTCTTATTGTTATCAATCTAACTCATATCATTAGCCATATTATGCTTATATGATCCATAGAACGAGAATTACTATACTCACTACTCTTAGTATTATCAATCTAACTCATATTATTAGCCATATTATGCTTATATTATCGATAGATCGACAATTACTATACTTATTACTGTTACTATTATCAATCTAACTCATATTATTAGCCATATTATGCTTAAATGATCGATAGAACGACAATTACTATACTTATTGCTCTTATTGTTATCAATCTAACTCATATCATTAGCCATATTATGCTTATATGATCCATAGAACGAGAATTACTATACTCACTACTCTTAGTATTATCAATCTAACTCATATTATTAGCCATATTATGCTTATATTATCGATAGATCGACAATTACTATACTTATTACTGTTACTATTATCAATCTAACTCATATTATTAGCCATATTATGCTTAAATGATCGATAGAACGACAATTACTATACTTATTACTCTTATTATTATCAATCTAACTCATATTATTAGCCACATTATGCTTATATGATCGATAGAATGAGAATTACTATACTCACTACTCTTAGTATTATCACTCTAACTCATATTATTAGCCATATTATGCTTATATGATCGATAGAACGACAATTACTATACATATTACTCTTATAGTTATCAATCTAACTCATATTATTAGCCATATTATGCTTATATGTTCGATAGAACGAGAATTACTATACTCACTACTCTTAGTATTATCAATCTAACTCATATTATTAGCCATATTATGCTTAAATGATCGATAGAACGACAATTACTACACTTATTACTCTTATTATTATCAATCTAACTCATATTATTAGCCATATTATGCTTATATGAGCAATAGAACTACAACTACTATACTTATTACTCTTATTATTATCAATCTAACTCATATTATTAACCATATTATGCAGATATGATCGATAGAACTACCATTACTATACTCATTACTCTTATTGTTATCAATCTAACTCATATTATTAGACATATTATGCTTATATGATCGATAGAACGACAATTACTATACTTATTACTCTTATTATTATAAATATAACTCATATTATTAGCCATATTATGCTTATATGATCGATAGAACGAGAATTACTATACTCACTACTCTTAGTATTATCAATCTAACTCATATTATTAGCCATATTATGCTTATATGATCGATAGAACGACAATTACTATACTCACTACTCTTAGTATTGTCAATCTAACTCATATTATTAGCCATATTATGCTTATATGATCGATAGAACGAGAATTACTATACTCACTACTCTTAGTATTATCAATCTAACTCATATTATTAGCCATATTATGCTTAAATGATCGATAGAACGACAATTACTATACTTATTACTCTTATTGTTATCAATCTAACTCATATTGTTAGCCATATTATGCTTATATGATCGATAGAACGAGAATTACTATACTCACTACTCTTAGTATTATCAATCTAACTCATATTATTAACCATATTATGCAAATTTGATCGATAGAACGACAATCACTAAACTCATTACTCTTATTATTATCAATCTAACTCATATTATTAGCCATATTATGCTTATATTATCGATAGAATGAGAATTACTATACTCACTACTCTTAGTATTATCACTCTAACTCATATTATTAGCCATATTATGCTTATATGATCGATAGAACGACAATTACTATACTTATTACTCTTATTGTTATCAATCTAACTCATATCATTAGCCATATTATGCTTATATGATCCATAGAACGAGAATTACTATACTCACTACTCTTAGTATTATCAATCTAACTCATATTATTAGCCATATTATGCTTATATTATCGATAGATCGACAATTACTATACTTATTACTGTTACTATTATCAATCTAACTCATATTATTAGCCATATTATGCTTAAATGATCGATAGAATGAGAATTACTATACTCACTACTCTTAGTATTATCACTCTAACTCATATTATTAGCCATATTATGCTTATATGATCGATAGAACGACAATTACTATTCTTATTACTCTTATTGTTATCAATCTAACTCATATCATTAGCCATATTATGCTTATATGATCCATAGAACGAGAATTACTATACTCACTACTCTTAGTATTATCAATCTAACTCATATTATTAGCCATATTATGCTTATATTATCGATAGATCGACAATTACTGTACTTATTACTGTTACTATTATCAATCTAACTCATATTATTAGCCATATTATGCTTATATGATCGATAGAATGAGAATTACTGTACTCACTACTCTTAGTATTATCACTCTAACTCATATTATTAGCCATATTATGCTTATATGATCGATAGAACGACAATTACTATACATATTACTCTTATTGTTATCAATCTAACTCATATTATTAGCCATATTATGCTTATATGTTCGATAGAACGAGAATTACTATACTCACTACTCTTAGTATTATCAATCTAACTCATATTATTAGCCATATTATGCTTAAATGATCGATAGAACGACAATTACTACACTTATTACTCTTATTATTATCAATCTAACTCATATTATTAGCCATATTATGCTTATATGAGCAATAGAACTACAACTACTATACTTATTACTCTTATTATTATCAATCTAACTCATATTATTAACCATATTATGCAGATATGATCGATAGAACTACCATTACTATACTCATTACTCTTATTGTTATCAATCTAACTCATATTATTAGACATATTATGCTTATATGATCGATAGAACGACAATTACTATACTTATTACTCTTATTATTATAAATATAACTCGTATTATTAGCCATATTATGCTTATATGATCGATAGAACGACAATTACTATACTCACTACTCTTAGTATTGTCAATCTAACTCATATTATTAGCCATATTATGCTTATATGATCGATAGAACGAGAATTACTATACTCACTACTCTTAGTATTATCAATCTAACTCATATTATTAGCCATATTATGCTTAAATGATCGATAGAACGACAATTACTATACTCACTACTCTTAGTATTGTCAATCTAACTCATATTGTTAGCCATATTATGCTTATATGATCGATAGAACGAGAATTACTATACTCACTACTCTTAGTATTATCAATCTAACTCATATTATTTACCATATTATGCAAATTTGATCGATAGAACGACAATCACTAAACTCATTACTCTTATTATTATCAATCTAACTCATATTATTAGCCATATTATGCTTATATGATCGATAGAATGAGAATTACTATACTCACTACTCTTAGTATTATCACTCTAACTCATATTATTAGCCATATTATGCTTATATGATCGATAGAACGACAATTACTATACTTATTGCTCTTATTGTTATCAATCTAACTCATATCATTAGCCATATTATGCTTATATGATCCATAGAACGAGAATTACTATACTCACTACTCTTAGTATTATCAATCTAACTCATATTATTAGCCATATTATGCTTATATTATCGATAGATCGACAATTACTATACTTATTACTGTTACTATTATCAATCTAACTCATATTATTAGCCATATTATGCTTAAATGATCGATAGAACGACAATTACTATACTTATTGCTCTTATTGTTATCAATCTAACTCATATCATTAGCCATATTATGCTTATATGATCCATAGAACGAGAATTACTATACTCACTACTCTTAGTATTATCAATCTAACTCATATTATTAGCCATATTATGCTTATATTATCGATAGATCGACAATTACTATACTTATTACTGTTACTATTATCAATCTAACTCATATTATTAGCCATATTATGCTTAAATGATCGATAGAACGACAATTACTATACTTATTACTCTTATTATTATCAATCTAACTCATATTATTAGCCACATTATGCTTATATGATCGATAGAATGAGAATTACTATACTCACTACTCTTAGTATTATCACTCTAACTCATATTATTAGCCATATTATGCTTATATGATCGATAGAACGACAATTACTATACATATTACTCTTATAGTTATCAATCTAACTCATATTATTAGCCATATTATGCTTATATGTTCGATAGAACGAGAATTACTATACTCACTACTCTTAGTATTATCAATCTAACTCATATTATTAGCCATATTATGCTTAAATGATCGATAGAACGACAATTACTACACTTATTACTCTTATTATTATCAATCTAACTCATATTATTAGCCATATTATGCTTATATGAGCAATAGAACTACAACTACTATACTTATTACTCTTATTATTATCAATCTAACTCATATTATTAACCATATTATGCAGATATGATCGATAGAACTACCATTACTATACTCATTACTCTTATTGTTATCAATCTAACTCATATTATTAGACATATTATGCTTATATGATCGATAGAACGACAATTACTATACTTATTACTCTTATTATTATAAATATAACTCATATTATTAGCCATATTATGCTTATATGATCGATAGAACGAGAATTACTATACTCACTACTCTTAGTATTATCAATCTAACTCATATTATTAGCCATATTATGCTTATATGATCGATAGAACGACAATTACTATACTCACTACTCTTAGTATTGTCAATCTAACTCATATTATTAGCCATATTATGCTTATATGATCGATAGAACGAGAATTACTATACTCACTACTCTTAGTATTATCAATCTAACTCATATTATTAGCCATATTATGCTTAAATGATCGATAGAACGACAATTACTATACTTATTACTCTTATTGTTATCAATCTAACTCATATTGTTAGCCATATTATGCTTATATGATCGATAGAACGAGAATTACTATACTCACTACTCTTAGTATTATCAATCTAACTCATATTATTAACCATATTATGCAAATTTGATCGATAGAACGACAATCACTAAACTCATTACTCTTATTATTATCAACCTAACTCATATTATTAGCCATATTATGCTTATATTATCGATAGAATGAGAATTACTATACTCACTACTCTTAGTATTATCACTCTAACTCATATTATTAGCCATATTATGCTTATATGATCGATAGAACGACAATTACTATACTTATTACTCTTATTGTTATCAATCTAACTCATATCATTAGCCATATTATGCTTATATGATCCATAGAACGAGAATTACTATACTCACTACTCTTAGTATTATCAATCTAACTCATATTATTAGCCATATTATGCTTATATTATCGATAGATCGACAATTACTATACTTATTACTGTTACTATTATCAATCTAACTCATATTATTAGCCATATTATGCTTAAATGATCGATAGAATGAGAATTACTATACTCACTACTCTTAGTATTATCACTCTAACTCATATTATTAGCCATATTATGCTTATATGATCGATAGAACGACAATTACTGTTCTTATTACTCTTATTGTTATCAATCTAACTCATATCATTAGCCATATTATGCTTATATGATCCATAGAACGAGAATTACTATACTCACTACTCTTAGTATTATCAATCTAACTCATATTATTAGCCATATTATGCTTATATTATCGATAGATCGACAATTACTATACTTATTACTGTTACTATTATCAATCTAACTCATATTATTAGCCATATTATGCTTATATGATCGATAGAATGAGAATTACTGTACTCACTACTCTTAGTATTATCACTCTAACTCATATTATTAGCCATATTATGCTTATATGATCGATAGAACGACAATTACTATACATATTACTCTTATTGTTATCAATCTAACTCATATTATTAGCCATATTATGCTTATATGTTCGATAGAACGAGAATTACTATACTCACTACTCTTAGTATTATCAATCTAACTCATATTATTAGCCATATTATGCTTAAATGATCGATAGAACGACAATTACTACACTTATTACTCTTATTATTATCAATCTAACTCATATTATTAGCCATATTATGCTTATATGATCGATAGAACGACAATTACTATACTCACTACTCTTAGTATTGTCAATCTAACTCATATTATTAGCCATATTATGCTTATATGATCGATAGAACGAGAATTACTATACTCACTACTCTTAGTATTATCAATCTAACTCATATTATTAGCCATATTATGCTTAAATGATCGATAGAACGACAATTACTATACTTATTACTCTTATTGTTATCAATCTAACTCATATTGTTAGCCATATTATGCTTATATGATCGATAGAACGAGAATTACTATACTCACTACTCTTAGTATTATCAATCTAACTCATATTATTTACCATATTATGCAAATTTGATCGATAGAACGACAATCACTAAACTCATTACTCTTATTATTATCAATCTAACTCATATTATTAGCCATATTATGCTTATATGATCGATAGAATGAGAATTACTATACTCACTACTCTTAGTATTATCAATCTAACTCATATTATTAGCCATATTATGCTTAAATGATCGATAGAACGACAATTACTATACTTATTACTCTTATTGTTATCAATCTAACTCATATTGTTAGCCATATTATGCTTATATGATCGATAGAACGAGAATTACTATACTCACTACTCTTAGTATTATCAATCTAACTCATATTATTAGCCATATTATGCTTATATTATCGATAGATCGACAATTACTATACTTATTACTGTTACTATTATCAATCTAACTCATATTATTAGCCATATTATGCTTAAATGATCGATAGAACGACAATTACTATACTTATTACTCTTATTATTATCAATCTAACTCATATTATTAGCCATATTATGCTTATATGATCGATAGAATGAGAATTACTATACTCACTACTCTTAGTATTATCACTCTAACTCATATTATTAGCCATATTATGCTTATATGATCGATAGAACGACAATTACTATACATATTACTCTTATTGTTATCAATCTAACTCATATTATTAGCCATATTACGCTTATATGTTCGATAGATCGACAATTACTATACTTATTACTGATACTATTATCAATCTAACTCATATTATTAGCCATATTATGCTTAAATGATCGATAGAACGACAATTACTATACTTATTACTCTTATTATTATCAATCTAACTCATATTATTAGCCATATTATGCTTATATGATCGATAGAATGAGAATTACTATACTCACTACTCTTAGTATTATCACTCTAACTCATATTATTAGCCATATTATGCTTATATGATCGATAGAACGACAATTACTATACATATTACTCTTATTGTTATCAATCTAACTCATATTATTAGCCATATTATGCTTATATGTTCGATAGAACGAGAATTACTATACTCACTACTCTTAGTATTATCAATCTAACTCATATCATTAGCCATATTATGCTTAAATGATCGATAGAACGACAATTACTACACTTATTACTCTTATTATTATCAATCTAACTCATATTATTAGCCATATTATGCTTATATGAGCAATAGAACTACAACTACTATACTTATTACTCTTATTATTATCAATCTAACTCATATTATTAACCATATTATGCAGATATGATCGATAGAACGACAATTACTATACTTATTACTGTTATTTTTATCAATCTAACTCATATTATTAGCCATATTATGCTTAAATGATCGATAGAACTACAATTACTATACTCATTGCTCTTATTATTATCAATCTAACTCATATTATTAGCCATATTATGCTTATATGATCGATAGAATGAGAATTACTATACTCACTACTCTTAGTATTATCACTCTAACTCATATTATTAGCCATATTATGCTTATATGATCGATAGAACGACAATTACTATACTTATTACTCTTATTGTTATCAATCTAACTCATATTTTTAGCCATATTATGCTTATATGATCGATAGAACGAGAATTACTATACTCACTACTCTTAGTATTATCAATCTAACTCATATTATTAGCCATATTATGCTTATATGATCGATAGAACGACAATTACTATACTTATTACTCTTATTGTTATCAATCTAACTCATATTGTTAGCCATATTATGCTTATATGATCGATAGAACGAGAATTACTATACTCACTACTCTTAGTATTGTCAATCTAACTCATATTATTAGCCATATTATGCGTATATGATCGATAGAACGAGAATTACTATACTCACTACTCTTAGTATTATCAATCTAACTCATATTATTAGCCATATTATGCTTAAATGATCGATAGAACGACAATTACTATACTTATTACTCTTATTGTTATCAATCTAACTCATATTGTTAGCCATATTATGCTTATATGATCGATAGAACGAGAATTACTATACTCACTACTCTTAGTATTATCAATCTAACTCATATTATTAACCATATTATGCAAATTTGATCGATAGAACGACAATCACTAAACTCATTACTCTTATTATTATCAATCTAACTCATATTATTAGCCATATTATGCTTATATGATCGATAGAATGAGAATTACTACACTCACTACTCTTAGTATTATCACTCTAACTCATATTATTAGCCATATTATGCTTATATGATCGATAGAACGACAATTACTATACTTATTACTCTTATTGTTATCAATCTAACTCATATTGTTAGCCATATTATGCTTATATGATCGATAGAACGAGAATTACTATACTCACTACTCTTAGTATTGTCAATCTAACTCATATTATTAGCCATATTATGCTTATATGATCGATAGAACGAGAATTACTATACTCACTACTCTTAGTATTATCAATCTAACTCATATTATTAGCCATATTATGCTTAAATGATCGATAGAACGACAATTACTATACTTATTACTCTTATTGTTATCAATCTAACTCATATTGTTAGCCATATTATGCTTATATTATCGATAGAACGAGAATTACTATACTCACTACTCTTAGTATTATCAATCTAACTCATATTATTTACCATATTATGCAAATTTGATCGATAGAACGACAATCACTAAACTCATTACTCTTATTATTATCAATCTAACTCATATTATTAGCCATATTATGCTTATATGATCGATAGAATGAGAATTACTATACTCACTACTCTTAGTATTATCACTCTAACTCATATTATTAGCCATATTATGCTTATATGATCGATAGAACGACAATTACTATACTTATTACTCTTATTGTTATCAATCTAACTCATATCATTAGCCATATTATGCTTATATGATCCATAGAACGAGAATTACTATACTCACTACTCTTAGTATTATCAATCTAACTCATATTATTAGCCATATTATGCTTATATTATCGATAGATCGACAATTACTATACTTATTACTGTTACTATTATCAATCTAACTCATATTATTAGCCATATTATGCTTAAATGATCGATAGAACGACAATTACTATACTTATTACTCTTATTATTATCAATCTAACTCATATTAGTAGCCATATTATGCTTATATGATCGATAGAATGAGAATTACTATACTCACTACTCTTAGTATTATCACTCTAACTCATATTATTAGCCATATTATGCTTATATGATCGATAGAACGACAATTACTATACATATTACTCTTATTGTTATCAATCTAACTCATATTATTAGCCATATTATGCTTATATGTTCGATAGAACGAGAATTACTATACTCACTACTCTTAGTATTATCAATCTAACTCATATTATTAGCCATATTATGCTTAAATGATCGATAGTACGACAATTACTACACTTATTACTCTTATTATTATCAATCTAACTCATATTATTAGCCATATTATGCTTATATGAGCAATAGAACTACAACTACTATACTTATTACTCTTATTATTATCAATCTAACTCATATTATTAACCATATTATGCAGATATGATCGATAGAACTACCATTACTATACTCATTACTCTTATTGTTATCAATCTAACTCATATTATTAGACATATTATGCTTATATGAACGATAGAACGACTAGTACTATACTTATTACTCTTATTATTATAAATATAACTCATATTATTAGCCATATTATGCTTATATGCTCGATAGAACGAGAATTACTATACTCACTACTCTTAGTATTATCAATCTAACTCATATTATTAGCCATATTATGCTTATATGATCGATAGAACGACAATTACTATACTCACTACTCTTAGTATTGTCAATCTAACTCATATTATTAGCCATATTATGCTTATATGATCGATAGAACGAGAATTACTATACTCACTACTCTTAGTATTATCAATCTAACTCATATTATTTACCATATTATGCAAATTTGATCGATAGAACGACAATCACTAAACTCATTACTCTTATTATTATCAATCTAACTCATATTATTAGCCATATTATGCTTATATGATCGATAGAATGAGAATTACTATACTCACTACTCTTAGTATTATCACTCTAACTCATATTATTAGCCATATTATGCTTATATGATCGATAGAACGACAATTACTATACTTATTGCTCTTATTGTTATCAATCTAACTCATATCATTAGCCATATTATGCTTATATGATCCATAGAACGAGAATTACTATACTCACTACTCTTAGTATTATCAATCTAACTCATATTATTAGCCATATTATGCTTATATTATCGATAGATCGACAATTACTATACTTATTACTGTTACTATTATCAATCTAACTCATATTATTAGCCATATTATGCTTAAATGATCGATAGAACGACAATTACTATACTTATTGCTCTTATTGTTATCAATCTAACTCATATCATTAGCCATATTATGCTTATATGATCCATAGAACGAGAATTACTATACTCACTACTCTTAGTATTATCAATCTAACTCATATTATTAGCCATATTATGCTTATATTATCGATAGATCGACAATTACTATACTTATTACTGTTACTATTATCAATCTAACTCATATTATTAGCCATATTATGCTTAAATGATCGATAGAACGACAATTACTATACTTATTACTCTTATTATTATCAATCTAACTCATATTATTAGCCATATTATGCTTATATGATCGATAGAATGAGAATTACTATACTCACTACTCTTAGTATTATCACTCTAACTCATATTATTAGCCATATTATGCTTATATGATCGATAGAACGACAATTACTATACATATTACTCTTATAGTTATCAATCTAACTCATATTATTAGCCATATTATGCTTATATGTTCGATAGAACGAGAATTACTATACTCACTACTCTTAGTATTATCAATCTAACTCATATTATTAGCCATATTATGCTTAAATGATCGATAGAACGACAATTACTACACTTATTACTCTTATTATTATCAATCTAACTCATATTATTAGCCATATTATGCTTATATGAGCAATAGAACTACAACTACTATACTTATTACTCTTATTATTATCAATCTAACTCATATTATTAACCATATTATGCAGATATGATCGATAGAACTACCATTACTATACTCATTACTCTTATTGTTATCAATCTAACTCATATTATTAGACATATTATGCTTATATGATCGATAGAACGACAATTACTATACTTATTACTCTTATTATTATAAATATAACTCATATTATTAGCCATATTATGCTTATATGATCGATAGAACGAGAATTACTATACTCACTACTCTTAGTATTATCAATCTAACTCATATTATTAGCCATATTATGCTTATATGATCGATAGAACGACAATTACTATACTCACTACTCTTAGTATTGTCAATCTAACTCATATTATTAGCCATATTATGCTTATATGATCGATAGAACGAGAATTACTATACTCACTACTCTTAGTATTATCAATCTAACTCATATTATTAGCCATATTATGCTTAAATGATCGATAGAACGACAATTACTATACTTATTACTCTTATTGTTATCAATCTAACTCATATTGTTAGCCATATTATGCTTATATGATCGATAGAACGAGAATTACTATACTCACTACTCTTAGTATTATCAATCTAACTCATATTATTAACCATATTATGCAAATTTGATCGATAGAACGACAATCACTAAACTCATTACTCTTATTATTATCAATCTAACTCATATTATTAGCCATATTATGCTTATATTATCGATAGAATGAGAATTACTATACTCACTACTCTTAGTATTATCACTCTAACTCATATTATTAGCCATATTATGCTTATATGATCGATAGAACGACAATTACTATACTTATTACTCTTATTGTTATCAATCTAACTCATATCATTAGCCATATTATGCTTATATGATCCATAGAACGAGAATTACTATACTCACTACTCTTAGTATTATCAATCTAACTCATATTATTAGCCATATTATGCTTATATTATCGATAGATCGACAATTACTATACTTATTACTGTTACTATTATCAATCTAACTCATATTATTAGCCATATTATGCTTAAATGATCGATAGAATGAGAATTACTATACTCACTACTCTTAGTATTATCACTCTAACTCATATTATTAGCCATATTATGCTTATATGATCGATAGAACGACAATTACTATTCTTATTACTCTTATTGTTATCAATCTAACTCATATCATTAGCCATATTATGCTTATATGATCCATAGAACGAGAATTACTATACTCACTACTCTTAGTATTATCAATCTAACTCATATTATTGGCCATATTATGCTTATATTATCGATAGATCGACAATTACTATACTTATTACTGTTACTATTATCAATCTAACTCATATTATTAGCCATATTATGCTTATATGATCGATAGAATGAGAATTACTGTACTCACTACTCTTAGTATTATCACTCTAACTCATATTATTAGCCATATTATGCTTATATGATCGATAGAACGACAATTACTATACATATTACTCTTATTGTTATCAATCTAACTCATATTATTAGCCATATTATGCTTATATGTTCGATAGAACGAGAATTACTATACTCACTACTCTTAGTATTATCAATCTAACTCATATTATTAGCCATATTATGCTTAAATGATCGATAGAACGACAATTACTACACTTATTACTCTTATTATTATCAATCTAACTCATATTATTAGCCATATTATGCTTATATGAGCAATAGAACTACAACTACTATACTTATTACTCTTATTATTATCAATCTAACTCATATTATTAACCATATTATGCAGATATGATCGATAGAACTACCATTACTATACTCATTACTCTTATTGTTATCAATCTAACTCATATTATTAGACATATTATGCTTATATGATCGATAGAACGACAATTACTATACTTATTACTCTTATTATTATAAATAAAACTCATATTATTAGCCATATTATGCTTATATGATCGATAGAACGACAATTACTATACTCACTACTCTTAGTATTGTCAATCTAACTCATATTATTAGCCATATTATGCTTATATGATCGATAGAACGAGAATTACTATACTCACTACTCTTAGTATTATCAATCTAACTCATATTATTAGCCATATTATGCTTAAATGATCGATAGAACGACAATTACTATACTTATTACTCTTATTGTTATCAATCTAACTCATATTGTTAGCCATATTATGCTTATATGATCGATAGAACGAGAATTACTATACTCACTACTCTTAGTATTATCAATCTAACTCATATTATTTACCATATTATGCAAATTTGATCGATAGAACGACAATCACTAAACTCATTACTCTTATTATTATCAATCTAACTCATATTATTAGCCATATTATGCTTATATGATCGATAGAATGAGAATTACTATACTCACTACTCTTAGTATTATCAATCTAACTCATATTATTAGCCATATTATGCTTAAATGATCGATAGAACGACAATTACTATACTTATTACTCTTATTGTTATCAATCTAACTCATATTGTTAGCCATATTATGCTTATATGATCGATAGAACGAGAATTACTATACTCACTACTCTTAGTATTATCAATCTAACTCATATTATTAGCCATATTATGCTTATATTATCGATAGATCGACAATTACTATACTTATTACTGTTACTATTATCAATCTAACTCATATTATTAGCCATATTATGCTTAAATGATCGATAGAACGACAATTACTATACTTATTACTCTTATTATTATCAATCTAACTCATATTATTAGCCATATTATGCTTATATGATCGATAGAATGAGAATTACTATACTCACTACTCTTAGTATTATCACTCTAACTCATATTATTAGCCATATTATGCTTATATGATCGATAGAACGACAATTACTATACATATTACTCTTATTGTTATCAATCTAACTCATATTATTAGCCATATTACGCTTATATGTTCGATAGATCGACAATTACTATACTTATTACTGATACTATTATCAATCGAACTCATATTATTAGCCATATTATGCTTAAATGATCGATAGAACGACAATTACTATACTTATTACTCTTATTATTATCAATCTAACTCATATTATTAGCCATATTATGCTTATATGATCGATAGAATGAGAATTACTATACTCACTACTCTTAGTATTATCACTCTAACTCATATTATTAGCCATATTATGCTTATATGATCGATAGAACGACAATTACTATACATATTACTCTTATTGTTATCAATCTAACTCATATTATTAGCCATATTATGCTTATATGTTCGATAGAACGAGAATTACTATACTCACTACTCTTAGTATTATCAATCTAACTCATATCATTAGCCATATTATGCTTAAATGATCGATAGAACGACAATTACTACACTTATTACTCTTATTATTATCAATCTAACTCATATTATTAGCCATATTATGCTTATATGAGCAATAGAACTACAACTACTATACTTATTACTCTTATTATTATCAATCTAACTCATATTATTAGCCATATTATGCTTATATGATCGATAGAATGAGAATTACTATACTCACTACTCTTAGTATTATCAATCTAACTCATATTATTAGCCATATTATGCTTAAATGATCGATAGAACGACAATTACTATACTTATTACTCTTATTGTTATCAATCTAACTCATATCATTAGCCATATTATGCTTATATGATCCATAGAACGAGAATTACTATACTCACTACTCTTAGTATTATCAATCTAACTCATATCATTAGCCATATTATGCTTAAATGATCGATAGAACGACAATTACTATACTTATTACTCTTATTATTATCAATCTAACTCATATTATTAGCCATATTATGCTTATATGATCGATAGAATGAGAATTACTATACTCACTACTCTTAGTATTATCACTCTAACTCATATTATTAGCCATATTATGCTTATATGATCGATAGAACGACAATTACTATACTTATTACTCTTATTGTTATCAATCTAACTCATATTTTTCGCCATATTATGCTTATATGATCGATAGAACGAGAATTACTATACTCACTACTCTTAGTATTATCAATCTAACTCATATTATTAGCCATATTATGCTTATATGATCGATAGAACGACAATTACTATACTTATTACTCTTATTGTTATCAATCTAACTCATATTGTTAGCCATATTATGCTTATATGATCGATAGAACGAGAATTACTATACTCACTACTCTTAGTATTGTCAATCTAACTCATATTATTAGCCATATTATGCGTATATGATCGATAGAACGAGAATTACTATACTCACTACTCTTAGTATTATCAATCTAACTCATATTATTAGCCATATTATGCTTAAATGATCGATAGAACGACAATTACTATACTTATTACTCTTATTGTTATCAATCTAACTCATATTGTTAGCCATATTATGCTTATATGATCGATAGAACGAGAATTACTATACTCACTACTCTTAGTATTATCAATCTAACTCATATTATTAACCATATTATGCAAATTTGATCGATAGAACGACAATCACTAAACTCATTACTCTTATTATTATCAATCTAACTCATATTATTAGCCATATTATGCTTATATGATCGATAGAATGAGAATTACTACACTCACTACTCTTAGTATTATCACTCTAACTCATATTATTAGCCATATTATGCTTATATGATCGATAGAACGACAATTACTATACTTATTACTCTTATTGTTATCAATCTAACTCATATTGTTAGCCATATTATGCTTATATGATCGATAGAACGAGAATTACTATACTCACTACTCTTAGTATTGTCAATCTAACTCATATTATTAGCCATATTATGCTTATATGATCGATAGAACGAGAATTACTATACTCACTACTCTTAGTGTTATCAATCTAACTCATATTATTAGCCATATTATGCTTAAATGATCGATAGAACGACAATTACTATACTTATTACTCTTATTGTTATCAATCTAACTCATATTGTTAGCCATATTATGCTTATATGATCGATAGAACGAGAATTACTATACTCACTACTCTTAGTATTATCAATCTAACTCATATTATTTACCATATTATGCAAATTTGATCGATAGAACGACAATCACTAAACTCATTACTCTTATTATTATCAATCTAACTCATATTATTAGCCATATTATGCTTATATGATCGATAGAATGAGAATTACTATACTCACTACTCTTAGTATTATCACTCTAACTCATATTATTAGCCATATTATGCTTATATGATCGATAGAACGACAATTACTATACTTATTACTCTTATTGTTATCAATCTAACTCATATCATTAGCCATATTATGCTTATATGATCCATAGAACGAGAATTACTATACTCACTACTCTTAGTATTATCAATCTAACTCATATTATTAGCCATATTATGCTTATATTATCGATAGATCGACAATTACTATACTTATTACTGTTACTATTATCAATCTAACTCATATTATTAGCCATATTATGCTTAAATGATCGATAGAACGACAATTACTATACTTATTACTCTTATTATTATCAATCTAACTCATATTATTAGCCATATTATGCTTATATGATCGATAGAATGAGAATTACTATACTCACTACTCTTAGTATTATCACTCTAACTCATATTATTAGCCATATTATGCTTATATGATCGATAGAACGACAATTACTATACATATTACTCTTATTGTTATCAATCTAACTCATATTATTAGCCATATTATGCTTATATGTTCGATAGAACGAGAATTACTATACTCACTACTCTTAGTATTATCAATCTAACTCATATTATTAGCCATATTATGCTTAAATGATCGATAGAACGACAATTACTACACTTATTACTCTTATTATTATCAATCTAACTCATATTATTAGCCATATTATGCTTATATGAGCAATAGAACTACAACTACTATACTTATTACTCTTATTATTATCAATCTAACTCATATTATTAACCATATTATGCAGATATGATCGATAGAACTACCATTACTATACTCATTACTCTTATTGTTATCAATCTAACTCATATTATTAGACATATTATGCTTATATGATCGATAGAACGACAATTACTATACTTATTACTCTTATTATTATAAATATAACTCATATTATTAGCCATATTATGCTTATATGATCGATAGAACGAGAATTACTATACTCATTACTCTTAGTATTATCAATCTAACTCATATTATTAGCCATATTATGCTTATATGATCGATAGAACGACAATTACTATACTCACTACTCTTAGTATTGTCAATCTAACTCATATTATTAGCCATATTATGCTTATATGATCGATAGAACGACAATTACTATACTTATTACTCTTATTGTTATCAATCTAACTCATATTGTTAGCCATATTATGCTTATATGATCGATAGAACGAGAATTACTATACTCACTACTCTTAGTATTGTCAATCTAACTCATATTATTAGCCATATTATGCGTATATGATCGATAGAACGAGAATTACTATACTCACTACTCTTAGTATTATCAATCTAACTCATATTATTAGCCATATTATGCTTAAATGATCGATAGAACGACAATTACTATACTTATTACTCTTATTGTTATCAATCTAACTCATATTGTTAGCCATATTATGCTTATATGATCGATAGAACGAGAATTACTATACTCACTACTCTAAGTATTATCAATCTAACTCATATTATTAACCATATTATGCAAATTTGATCGATAGAACGACAATCACTAAACTCATTACTCTTATTATTATCAATCTAACTCATATTATTAGCCATATTATGCTTATATGATCGATAGAATGAGAATTACTACACTCACTACTCCTAGTATTATGACTCTAACTCATATTATTAGCCATATTATGCTTATATGATCGATAGAACGACAATTACTATACTTATTACTCTTATTGTTATCAATCTAACTCATATTGTTAGCCATATTATGCTTATATGATCGATAGAACGAGAATTACTATACTCACTACTCTTAGTATTGTCAATCTAACTCATATTATTAGCCATATTATGCTTATATGATCGATAGAACGAGAATTACTATACTCACTACTCTTAGTATTATCAATCTAACTCATATTATTAGCCATATTATGCTTAAATGATCGATAGAACGACAATTACTATACTTATTACTCTTATTGTTATCAATCTAACTCATATTGTTAGCCATATTATGCTTATATGATCGATAGAACGAGAATTACTATACTCACTACTCTTAGTATTATCAATCTAACTCATATTATTTACCATATTATGCAAATTTGATCGATAGAACGACAATCACTAAACTCATTACTCTTATTATTATCAATCTAACTCATATTATTAGCCATATTATGCTTATATGATCGATAGAATGAGAATTACTATACTCACTACTCTTAGTATTATCACTCTAACTCATATTATTAGCCATATTATGCTTATATGATCGATAGAACGACAATTACTATACTTATTACTCTTATTGTTATCAATCTAACTCATATCATTAGCCATATTATGCTTATATGATCCATAGAACGAGAATTACTATACTCACTACTCTTAGTATTATCAATCTAACTCATATTATTAGCCATATTATGCTTATATTATCGATAGATCGACAATTACTATACTTATTACTGTTACTATTATCAATCTAACTCATATTATTAGCCATATTATGCTTATATGATCGATAGAACGACAATTACTATACATATTACTCTTATTGTTATCAATCTAACTCATATTATTAGCCATATTATGCTTATATGTTCGATAGAACGAGAATTACTATACTCACTACTCTTAGTATTATCAATCTAACTCATATTATTAGCCATATTATGCTTAAATGATCGATAGAACGACAATTACTACACTTATTACTCTTATTATTATCAATCTAACTCATATTATTAGCCATATTATGCTTATATGAGCAATAGAACTACAACTACTATACTTATTACTCTTATTATTATCAATCTAACTCATATTATTAACCATATTATGCAGATATGATCGATAGAACTACCATTACTATACTCATTACTCTTATTGTTATCAATCTAACTCATATTATTAGACATATTATGCTTATATGATCGATAGAACGACAATTACTATACTTATTACTCTTATTATTATAAATATAACTCATATTATTAGCCATATTATGCTTATATGATCGATAGAACGAGAATTACTATACTCACTACTCTTAGTATTATCAATCTAACTCATATTATTAGCCATATTATGCTTATATGATCGATAGAACGACAATTACTATACTCACTACTCTTAGTATTGTCAATCTAACTCATATTATTAGCCATATTATGCGTATATGATCGATAGAACGAGAATTACTATACTCACTACTCTTAGTATTATCAATCTAACTCATATTATTAGCCATATTATGCTTAAATGATCGATAGAACGACAATTACTATACTTATTACTCTTATTGTTATCAATCTAACTCATATTGTTAGCCATATTATGCTTATATGATCGATAGAACGAGAATTACTATACTCACTACTCTTAGTATTATCAATCTAACTCATATTATTTACCATATTATGCAAATTTGATCGATAGAACGACAATCACTAAACTCACTACTCTTATTATTATCAATCTAACTCATATTATTAGCCATATTATGCTTATATGATCGATAGAATGAGAATTACTATACTCACTACTCTTAGTATTATCAATCTAACTCATATTATTAGCCATATTATGCTTAAATGATCGATAGAACGACAATTACTATACTTATTACTCTTATTGTTATCAATCTAACTCATATTGTTAGCCATATTATGCTTATATGATCGATAGAACGAGAATTACTATACTCACTACTCTTAGTATTATCAATCTAACTCATATTATTAGCCATATTATGCTTATATTATCGATAGATCGACAATTACTATACTTATTACTGTTACTATTATCAATCTAACTCATATTATTAGCCATATTATGCTTAAATGATCGATAGAACGACAATTACTATACTTATTACTCTTACTATTATCAATCTAACTCATATTATTAGCCATATTATGCTTATATGATTGATAGAATGAGAATTACTATACTCACTACTCTTAGTATTATCACTCTAACTCATATTATTAGCCATATTATGCTTATATGATCGATAGAACGACAATTACTATACATATTACTCTTATTGTTATCAATCTAACTCATATTATTAGCCATATTACGCTTATATGTTCGATAGATCGACAATTACTATACTTATTACTGATACTATTATCAATCTAACTCATATTATTAGCCATATTATGCTTAAATGATCGATAGAACGACAATTACTATACTTATTACTCTTATTATTATCAATCTAACTCATATTATTAGCCATATTATGCTTATATGATCGATAGAATGAGAATTACTATACTCACTACTCTTAGTATTATCACTCTAACTCATATTATTAGCCATATTATGCTTATATGATCGATAGAACGACAATTACTATACATATTACTCTTATTGTTATCAATCTAACTCATATTATTAGCCATATTATGCTTATATGTTCGATAGAACGAGAATTACTATACTCACTACTCTTAGTATTATCAATTTAACTCATATCATTAGCCATATTATGCTTAAATGATCGATAGAACGACAATTACTACACTTATTACTCTTATTATTATCAATCTAACTCATATTATTAGCCATATTATGCTTATATGAGCAATAGAACTACAACTACTATACTTATTACTCTTATTATTATCAATCTAACTCATATTATTAACCATATTATGCAGATATGATCGATAGAACGACAATTACTATACTTATTACTTTTATTGTTATCAATCTAACTCATATTATTAGCCATATTATGCTTAAATGATCGATAGAACGATAATTACTATACTTATTACTCGTATTATTATCAATCTAACTCATATTATTAACAATATTATGCTTATAATATCGATAGAACGACAATTACTATACTTATTACTGTTATTTTTATCAATCTAACTCATATTATTAGCCATATTATGCTTAAATGATCGATAGAACTACAATTACTATACTCATTGCTCTTATTATTATCAATCTAACTCATATTATTAGCCATATTATGCTTATATGATCGATAGAATGAGAATTACTATACTCACTACTCTTAGTATTATCACTCTAACTCATATTATTAGCCATATTATGCTTATATGATCGATAGAACGACAATTACTATACTTATTACTCTTATTGTTATCAATCTAACTCATATTTTTAGCCATATTATGCTTATATGATCGATAGAACGAGAATTACTATACTCACTACTCTTAGTATTATCACTCTAACTCATATTATTAGCCATATTATGCTTATATGATCGATAGAACGACAATTACTATACTTATTACTCTTATTGTTATCAATCTAACTCATATTGTTAGCCATATTATGCTTATATGATCGATAGAACGAGAATTACTATACTCACTACTCTTAGTATTGTCAATCTAACTCATATTATTAGCCATATTATGCTTATATGATCGATAGAACGAGAATTACTATACTCACTACTCTTAGTATTATCAATCTAACTCATATTGTTAGCCATATTATGCTTAAATGATCGATAGAACGACAATTACTATACTTATTACTCTTATTGTTATCAATCTAACTCATATTGTTAGCCATATTATGCTTATATGATCGATAGAACGAGAATTACTATACTCACTACTCTTAGTATTATCAATCTAACTCATATTATTTACCATATTATGCAAATTTGATCGATAGAACGACAATCACTAAACTCATTACTCTTATTATTATCAATCTAACTCATATTATTAGCCATATTATGCTTATATGATCGATAGAATGAGAATTACTATACTCACTACTCTTAGTATTATCACTCTAACTCATATTATTAGCCATATTATGCTTATATGATCGATAGAACGACAATTACTATACTTATTACTCTTATTGTTATCAATCTAACTCATATCATTAGCCATATTATGCTTATATGATCCATAGAACGAGAATTACTATACTCACTACTCTTAGTATTATCAATCTAACTCATATTATTAGCCATATTATGCTTATATTATCGATAGATCGACAATTACTATACTTATTACTGTTACTATTATCAATCTAACTCATATTATTAGCCATATTATGCTTAAATGATCGATAGAACGACAATTACTATACTTATTACTCTTATTATTATCAATCTAACTCATATTATTAGCCATATTATGCTTATATGATCGATAGAATGAGAATTACTATACTCACTACTCTTAGTATTATCACTCTAACTCATATTATTAGCCATATTATGCTTATATGATCGATAGAACGACAATTACTATACTTATTACTCTTATTGTTATCAATCTAACTCATATCATTAGCCATATTATGCTTATATGATCCATAGAACGAGAATTACTATACTCACTACTCTTAGTATTATCAATCTAACTCATATTATTAGCCATATTATGCTTATATTATCGATAGATCGACAATTACTATACTTATTACTGTTACTATTATCAATCTAACTCATATTATTAGCCATATTATGCTTATATGATCGATAGAACGACAATTACTATACATATTACTCTTATTGTTATCAATCTAACTCATATTATTAGCCATATTATGCTTATATGTTCGATAGAACGAGAATTACTATACTCACTACTCTTAGTATTATCAATCTAACTCATATTATTAGCCATATTATGCTTAAATGATCGATAGAACGACAATTACTACACTTATTACTCTTATTATTATCAATCTAACTCATATTATTAGCCATATTATGCTTATATGAGCAATAGAACTACAACTACTATACTTATTACTCTTATTATTATCAATCTAACTCATATTATTAACCATATTATGCAGATATGATCGATAGAACTACCATTACTATACTCATTACTCTTATTGTTATCAATCTAACTCATATTATTAGACATATTATGCTTATATGATCGATAGAACGACAATTACTATACTTATTACTCTTATTATTATAAATATAACTCATATTATTAGCCATATTATGCTTATATGATCGATAGAACGAGAATTACTATACTCACTACTCTTAGTATTATCAATCTAACTCATATTATTAGCCATATTATGCTTATATGATCGATAGAACGACAATTACTATACTCACTACTCTTAGTATTGTCAATCTAACTCATATTATTAGCCATATTATGCGTATATGATCGATAGAACGAGAATTACTATACTCACTACTCTTAGTATTATCAATCTAACTCATATTATTAGCCATATTATGCTTAAATGATCGATAGAACGACAATTACTATACTTATTACTCTTATTGTTATCAATCTAACTCATATTGTTAGCCATATTATGCTTATATGATCGATAGAACGAGAATTACTATACTCACTACTCTTAGTATTATCAATCTAACTCATATTATTTACCATATTATGCAAATTTGATCGATAGAACGACAATCACTAAACTCATTACTCTTATTATTATCAATCTAACTCATATTATTAGCCATATTATGCTTATATGATCGATAGAATGAGAATTACTATACTCACTACTCTTAGTATTATCAATCTAACTCATATTATTAGCCATATTATGCTTAAATGATCGATAGAACGACAATTACTATACTTATTACTCTTATTGTTATCAATCTAACTCATATTGTTAGCCATATTATGCTTATATGATCGATAGAACGAGAATTACTATACTCACTACTCTTAGTATTATCAATCTAACTCATATTATTAGCCATATTATGCTTATATTATCGATAGATCGACAATTACTATACTTATTACTGTTACTATTATCAATCTAACTCATATTATTAGCCATATTATGCTTAAATGATCGATAGAACGACAATTACTATACTTATTACTCTTACTATTATCAATCTAACTCATATTATTAGCCATATTATGCTTATATGATTGATAGAATGAGAATTACTATACTCACTACTCTTAGTATTATCACTCTAACTCATATTATTAGCCATATTATGCTTATATGATCGATAGAACGACAATTACTATACATATTACTCTTATTGTTATCAATCTAACTCATATTATTAGCCATATTACGCTTATATGTTCGATAGATCGACAATTACTATACTTATTACTGATACTATTATCAATCTAACTCATATTATTAGCCATATTATGCTTAAATGATCGATAGAACGACAATTACTATACTTATTACTCTTATTATTATCAATCTAACTCATATTATTAGCCATATTATGCTTATATGATCGATAGAATGAGAATTACTATACTCACTACTCTTAGTATTATCACTCTAACTCATATTATTAGCCATATTATGCTTATATGATCGATAGAACGACAATTACTATACATATTACTCTTATTGTTATCAATCTAACTCATATTATTAGCCATATTATGCTTATATGTTCGATAGAACGAGAATTACTATACTCACTACTCTTAGTATTATCAATTTAACTCATATCATTAGCCATATTATGCTTAAATGATCGATAGAACGACAATTACTACACTTATTACTCTTATTATTATCAATCTAACTCATATTATTAGCCATATTATGCTTATATGAGCAATAGAACTACAACTACTATACTTATTACTCTTATTATTATCAATCTAACTCATATTATTAACCATATTATGCAGATATGATCGATAGAACGACAATTACTATACTTATTACTTTTATTGTTATCAATCTAACTCATATTATTAGCCATATTATGCTTAAATGATCGATAGAACGATAATTACTATACTTATTACTCGTATTATTATCAATCTAACTCATATTATTAACAATATTATGCTTATAATATCGATAGAACGACAATTACTATACTTATTACTGTTATTTTTATCAATCTAACTCATATTATTAGCCATATTATGCTTAAATGATCGATAGAACTACAATTACTATACTCATTGCTCTTATTATTATCAATCTAACTCATATTATTAGCCATATTATGCTTATATGATCGATAGAATGAGAATTACTATACTCACTACTCTTAGTATTATCACTCTAACTCATATTATTAGCCATATTATGCTTATATGATCGATAGAACGACAATTACTATACTTATTACTCTTATTGTTATCAATCTAACTCATATTTTTAGCCATATTATGCTTATATGATCGATAGAACGAGAATTACTATACTCACTACTCTTAGTATTATCACTCTAACTCATATTATTAGCCATATTATGCTTATATGATCGATAGAACGACAATTACTATACTTATTACTCTTATTGTTATCAATCTAACTCATATTGTTAGCCATATTATGCTTATATGATCGATAGAACGAGAATTACTATACTCACTACTCTTAGTATTGTCAATCTAACTCATATTATTAGCCATATTATGCTTATATGATCGATAGAACGAGAATTACTATACTCACTACTCTTAGTATTATCAATCTAACTCATATTATTAGCCATATTATGCTTAAATGATCGATAGAACGACAATTACTATACTTATTACTCTTATTGTTATCAATCTAACTCATATTGTTAGCCATATTATGCTTATATGATCGATAGAACGAGAATTACTATACTCACTACTCTTAGTATTATCAATCTAACTCATATTATTTACCATATTATGCAAATTTGATCGATAGAACGACAATCACTAAACTCATTACTCTTATTATTATCAATCTAACTCATATTATTAGCCATATTATGCTTATATGATCGATAGAATGAGAATTACTATACTCACTACTCTTAGTATTATCACTCTAACTCATATTATTAGCCATATTATGCTTATATGATCGATAGAACGACAATTACTATACTTATTACTCTTATTGTTATCAATCTAACTCATATCATTAGCCATATTATGCTTATATGATCCATAGAACGAGAATTACTATACTCACTACTCTTAGTATTATCAATCTAACTCATATTATTAGCCATATTATGCTTATATTATCGATAGATCGACAATTACTATACTTATTACTGTTACTATTATCAATCTAACTCATATTATTAGCCATATTATGCTTAAATGATCGATAGAACGACAATTACTATACTTATTACTCTTATTATTATCAATCTAACTCATATTATTAGCCATATTATGCTTATATGATCGATAGAATGAGAATTACTATACTCACTACTCTTAGTATTATCACTCTAACTCATATTATTAGCCATATTATGCTTATATGATCGATAGAACGACAATTACTATACTTATTACTCTTATTGTTATCAATCTAACTCATATCATTAGCCATATTATGCTTATATGATCCATAGAACGAGAATTACTATACTCACTACTCTTAGTATTATCAATCTAACTCATATTATTAGCCATATTATGCTTATATTATCGATAGATCGACAATTACTATACTTATTACTGTTACTATTATCAATCTAACTCATATTATTAGCCATATTATGCTTATATGATCGATAGAACGACAATTACTATACATATTACTCTTATTGTTATCAATCTAACTCATATTATTAGCCATATTATGCTTATATGTTCGATAGAACGAGAATTACTATACTCACTACTCTTAGTATTATCAATCTAACTCATATTATTAGCCATATTATGCTTAAATGATCGATAGAACGACAATTACTACACTTATTACTCTTATTATTATCAATCTAACTCATATTATTAGCCATATTATGCTTATATGAGCAATAGAACTACAACTACTATACTTATTACTCTTATTATTATCAATCTAACTCATATTATTAACCATATTATGCAGATATGATCGATAGAACTACCATTACTATACTCATTACTCTTATTGTTATCAATCTAACTCATATTATTAGACATATTATGCTTATATGATCGATAGAACGACAATTACTATACTTATTACTCTTATTATTATAAATATAACTCATATTATTAGCCATATTATGCTTATATGATCGATAGAACGAGAATTACTATACTCACTACTCTTAGTATTATCAATCTAACTCATATTATTAGCCATATTATGCTTATATGATCGATAGAACGACAATTACTATACTCACTACTCTTAGTATTGTCAATCTAACTCATATTATTAGCCATATTATGCGTATATGATCGATAGAACGAGAATTACTATACTCACTACTCTTAGTATTATCAATCTAACTCATATTATTAGCCATATTATGCTTAAATGATCGATAGAACGACAATTACTATACTTATTACTCTTATTGTTATCAATCTAACTCATATTGTTAGCCATATTATGCTTATATGATCGATAGAACGAGAATTACTATACTCACTACTCTTAGTATTATCAATCTAACTCATATTATTTACCATATTATGCAAATTTGATCGATAGAACGACAATCACTAAACTCATTACTCTTATTATTATCAATCTAACTCATATTATTAGCCATATTATGCTTATATGATCGATAGAATGAGAATTACTATACTCACTACTCTTAGTATTATCAATCTAACTCATATTATTAGCCATATTATGCTTAAATGATCGATAGAACGACAATTACTATACTTATTACTCTTATTGTTATCAATCTAACTCATATTGTTAGCCATATTATGCTTATATGATCGATAGAACGAGAATTACTATACTCACTACTCTTAGTATTATCAATCTAACTCATATTATTAGCCATATTATGCTTATATTATCGATAGATCGACAATTACTATACTTATTACTGTTACTATTATCAATCTAACTCATATTATTAGCCATATTATGCTTAAATGATCGATAGAACGACAATTACTATACTTATTACTCTTACTATTATCAATCTAACTCATATTATTAGCCATATTATGCTTATATGATTGATAGAATGAGAATTACTATACTCACTACTCTTAGTATTATCACTCTAACTCATATTATTAGCCATATTATGCTTATATGATCGATAGAACGACAATTACTATACATATTACTCTTATTGTTATCAATCTAACTCATATTATTAGCCATATTACGCTTATATGTTCGATAGATCGACAATTACTATACTTATTACTGATACTATTATCAATCTAACTCATATTATTAGCCATATTATGCTTAAATGATCGATAGAACGACAATTACTATACTTATTACTCTTATTATTATCAATCTAACTCATATTATTAGCCATATTATGCTTATATGATCGATAGAATGAGAATTACTATACTCACTACTCTTAGTATTATCACTCTAACTCATATTATTAGCCATATTATGCTTATATGATCGATAGAACGACAATTACTATACATATTACTCTTATTGTTATCAATCTAACTCATATTATTAGCCATATTATGCTTATATGTTCGATAGAACGAGAATTACTATACTCACTACTCTTAGTATTATCAATTTAACTCATATCATTAGCCATATTATGCTTAAATGATCGATAGAACGACAATTACTACACTTATTACTCTTATTATTATCAATCTAACTCATATTATTAGCCATATTATGCTTATATGAGCAATAGAACTACAACTACTATACTTATTACTCTTATTATTATCAATCTAACTCATATTATTAACCATATTATGCAGATATGATCGATAGAACGACAATTACTATACTTATTACTTTTATTGTTATCAATCTAACTCAAATTATTAGCCATATTATGCTTAAATGATCGATAGAACGATAATTACTATACTTATTACTCGTATTATTATCAATCTAACTCATATTATTAACAATATTATGCTTATAATATCGATAGAACGACAATTACTATACTTATTACTGTTATTTTTATCAATCTAACTCATATTATTAGCCATATTATGCTTAAATGATCGATAGAACTACAATTACTATACTCATTGCTCTTATTATTATCAATCTAACTCATATTATTAGCCATATTATGCTTATATGATCGATAGAATGAGAATTACTATACTCACTACTCTTAGTATTATCACTCTAACTCATATTATTAGCCATATTATGCTTATATGATCGATAGAACGACAATTACTATACTTATTACTCTTATTGTTATCAATCTAACTCATATTTTTAGCCATATTATGCTTATATGATCGATAGAACGAGAATTACTATACTCACTACTCTTAGTATTATCAATCTAACTCATATTATTAGCCATATTATGCTTATATGATCGATAGAACGACAATTACTATACTTATTACTCTTATTGTTATCAATCTAACTCATATTGTTAGCCATATTATGCTTATATGATCGATAGAACGAGAATTACTATACTCACTACTCTTAGTATTGTCAATCTAACTCATATTATTAGCCATATTATGCGTATATGATCGATAGAACGAGAATTACTATACTCACTACTCTTAGTATTATCAATCTAACTCATATTATTAGCCATATTATGCTTAAATGATCGATAGAACGACAATTACTATACTTATTACTCTTATTGTTATCAATCTAACTCATATTGTTAGCCATATTATGCTTATATGATCGATAGAACGAGAATTACTATACTCACTACTCTTAGTATTATCAATCTAACTCATATTATTAACCATATTATGCAAATTTGATCGATAGAACGACAATCACTAAACTCATTACTCTTATTATTATCAATCTAACTCATATTATTAGCCATATTATGCTTATATGATCGATAGAATGAGAATTACTACACTCACTACTCTTAGTATTATCACTCTAACTCATATTATTAGCCATATTATGCTTATATGATCGATAGAACGACAATTACTATACTTATTACTCTTATTGTTATCAATCTAACTCATATTGTTAGCCATATTATGCTTATATGATCGATAGAACGAGAATTACTATACTCACTACTCTTAGTATTGTCAATCTAACTCATATTATTAGCCATATTATGCTTATATGATCGATAGAACGAGAATTACTATACTCACTACTCTTAGTATTATCAATCTAACTCATATTATTAGCCATATTATGCTTAAATGATCGATAGAACGACAATTACTATACTTATTACTCTTATTGTTATCAATCTAACTCATATTGTTAGCCATATTATGCTTATATGATCGATAGAACGAGAATTACTATACTCACTACTCTTAGTATTATCAATCTAACTCATATTATTTACCATATTATGCAAATTTGATCGATAGAACGACAATCACTAAACTCATTACTCTTATTATTATCAATCTAACTCATATTATTAGCCATATTATGCTTATATGATCGATAGAATGAGAATTACTATACTCACTACTCTTAGTATTATCACTCTAACTCATATTATTAGCCATATTATGCTTATATGATCGATAGAACGACAATTACTATACTTATTACTCTTATTGTTATCAATCTAACTCATATCATTAGCCATATTATGCTTATATGATCCATAGAACGAGAATTACTATACTCACTACTCTTAGTATTATCAATCTAACTCATATTATTAGCCATATTATGCTTATATTATCGATAGATCGACAATTACTATACTTATTACTGTTACTATTATCAATCTAACTCATATTATTAGCCATATTATGCTTAAATGATCGATAGAACGACAATTACTATACTTATTACTCTTATTATTATCAATCTAACTCATATTATTAGCCATATTATGCTTATATGATCGATAGAATGAGAATTACTATACTCACTACTCTTAGTATTATCACTCTAACTCATATTATTAGCCATATTATGCTTATATGATCGATAGAACGACAATTACTATACATATTACTCTTATTGTTATCAATCTAACTCATATTATTAGCCATATTATGCTTATATGTTCGATAGAACGAGAATTACTATACTCACTACTCTTAGTATTATCAATCTAACTCATATTATTAGCCATATTATGCTTAAATGATCGATAGAACGACAATTACTACACTTATTACTCTTATTATTATCAATCTAACTCATATTATTAGCCATATTATGCTTATATGAGCAATAGAACTACAACTACTATACTTATTACTCTTATTATTATCAATCTAACTCATATTATTAACCATATTATGCAGATATGATCGATAGAACTACCATTACTATACTCATTACTCTTATTGTTATCAATCTAACTCATATTATTAGACATATTATGCTTATATGATCGATAGAACGACAATTACTATACTTATTACTCTTATTATTATAAATATAACTCATATTATTAGCCATATTATGCTTATATGATCGATAGAACGAGAATTACTATACTCATTACTCTTAGTATTATCAATCTAACTCATATTATTAGCCATATTATGCTTATATGATCGATAGAACGACAATTACTATACTCACTACTCTTAGTATTGTCAATCTAACTCATATTATTAGCCATATTATGCTTATATGATCGATAGAACGACAATTACTATACTTATTACTCTTATTGTTATCAATCTAACTCATATTGTTAGCCATATTATGCTTATATGATCGATAGAACGAGAATTACTATACTCACTACTCTTAGTATTGTCAATCTAACTCATATTATTAGCCATATTATGCGTATATGATCGATAGAACGAGAATTACTATACTCACTACTCTTAGTATTATCAATCTAACTCATATTATTAGCCATATTATGCTTAAATGATCGATAGAACGACAATTACTATACTTATTACTCTTATTGTTATCAATCTAACTCATATTGTTAGCCATGTTATGCTTATATGATCGATAGAACGAGAATTACTATACTCACTACTCTAAGTATTATCAATCTAACTCATATTATTAACCATATTATGCAAATTTGATCGATAGAACGACAATCACTAAACTCATTACTCTTATTATTATCAATCTAACTCATATTATTAGCCATATTATGCTTATATGATCGATAGAATGAGAATTACTACACTCACTACTCTTAGTATTATGACTCTAACTCATATTATTAGCCATATTATGCTTATATGATCGATAGAACGACAATTACTATACTTATTACTCTTATTGTTATCAATCTAACTCATATTGTTAGCCATATTATGCTTATATGATCGATAGAACGAGAATTACTATACTCACTACTCTTAGTATTGTCAATCTAACTCATATTATTAGCCATATTATGCTTATATGATCGATAGAACGAGAATTACTATACTCACTACTCTTAGTATTATCAATCTAACTCATATTATTAGCCATATTATGCTTAAATGATCGATAGAACGACAATTACTATACTTATTACTCTTATTGTTATCAATCTAACTCATATTGTTAGCCATATTATGCTTATATGATCGATAGAACGAGAATTACTATACTCACTACTCTTAGTATTATCAATCTAACTCATATTATTTACCATATTATGCAAATTTGATCGATAGAACGACAATCACTAAACTCATTACTCTTATTATTATCAATCTAACTCATATTATTAGCCATATTATGCTTATATGATCGATAGAATGAGAATTACTATACTCACTACTCTTAGTATTATCACTCTAACTCATATTATTAGCCATATTATGCTTATATGATCGATAGAACGACAATTACTATACTTATTACTCTTATTGTTATCAATCTAACTCATATCATTAGCCATATTATGCTTATATGATCCATAGAACGAGAATTACCATACTCACTACTCTTAGTATTATCAATCTAACTCATATTATTAGCCATATTATGCTTATATTATCGATAGATCGACAATTACTATACTTATTACTGTTACTATTATCAATCTAACTCATATTATTAGCCATATTATGCTTAAATGATCGATAGAACGACAATTACTATACTTATTACTCTTATTATTATCAATCTAACTCATATTAGTAGCCATATTATGCTTATATGATCGATAGAATGAGAATTACTATACTCACTACTCTTAGTATTATCACTCTAACTCATATTATTAGCCATATTATGCTTATATGATCGATAGAACGACAATTACTATACATATTACTCTTATTGTTATCAATCTAACTCATATTATTAGCCATATTATGCTTATATGTTCGATAGAACGAGAATTACTATACTCACTACTCTTAGTATTATCAATCTAACTCGTATTATTAGCCATATTATGCTTAAATGATCGATAGAACGACAATTACTACACTTATTACTCTTATTATTATCAATCTAACTCATATTATTAGCCATATTATGCTTATATGAGCAATAGAACTACAACTACTATACTTATTACTCTTATTATTATCAATCTAACTCATATTATTAACCATATTATGCAGATATGATCGATAGAACTACCATTACTATACTCATTACTCTTATTGTTATCAATCTAACTCATATTATTAGACATATTATGCTTATATGATCGATAGAACGACAATTACTATACTTATTACTCTTATTATTATAAATATAACTCATATTATTAGCCATATTATGCTTATATGATCGATAGAACGAGAATTACTATACTCACTACTCTCAGTATTATCAATCTAACTCATATTATTAGCCATATTATGCTTATATGATCGATAGAACGACAATTACTATACTCACTACTCTTAGTATTGTCAATCTAACTCATATTATTAGCCATATTATGCTTATATGATCGATAGAACGAGAATTACTATACTCACTACTCTTAGTATTATCAATCTAACTCATATTATTAGCCATATTATGCTTAAATGATCGATAGAACGACAATTACTATACTTATTACTCTTATTATTATCAATCTAACTCATATTATTAGCCATATTATGCTTATATGATCGATAGAATGAGAACTACTATACTCACTACTCTTAGTATTATCACTCTAACTCATATTATTAGCCATATTATGCTTATATGATCGATAGAACGACAATTACTATACATATTACTCTTATTGTTATCAATCTAACTCATATTATTAGCCATATTACGCTTATATGTTCGATAGATCGACAATTACTATACTTATTACTGTTACTATTATCAATCTAACTCATATTATTAGCCATATTATGCTTAAATGATCGATAGAACGACAATTACTATACTTATTACTCTTATTGTTATCAATCTAACTCATATTGTTAGCCATATTATGCTTATATGATCGATAGAACGAGAATTACTATACTCACTACTCTTAGTATTATCAATCTGACTCATATTATTTACCATATTATGCAAATTTGATCGATAGAACGACAATCACTAAACTCATTACTCTTATTATTATCAATCTAACTCATATTATTAGCCATATTATGCTTATATGATCGATAGAATGAGAATTACTATACTCACTACTCTTAGTATTATCACTCTAACTCATATTATTAGCCATATTATGCTTATATGATCGATAGAACGACAATTACTATACTTATTACTCTTATTGTTATCAATCTAACTCATATCATTAGCCATATTATGCTTATATGATCCATAGAACGAGAATTACTATACTCACTACTCTTAGTATTATCAATCTAACTCATATTATTAGCCATATTATGCTTATATTATCGATAGATCGACAATTACTATACTTATTACTGTTACTATTATCAATCTAACTCATATTATTAGCCATATTATGCTTAAATGATCGATAGAACGACAATTACTATACTTATTACTCTTATTATTATCAATCTAACTCATATTATTAGCCATATTATGCTTATATGATCGATAGAATGAGAATTACTATACTCACTACTCTTAGTATTATCACTCTAACTCATATTATTAGCCATATTATGCTTATATGATCGATAGAACGACAATTACTATACATATTACTCTTATTGTTATCAATCTAACTCATATTATTAGCCATATTATGCTTATATGTTCGATAGAACGAGAATTACTATACTCACTACTCTTAGTATTATCAATCTAACTCATATTATTAGCCATATTATGCTTAAATGATCGATAGAACGACAATTACTACACTTATTACTCTTATTATTATCAATCTAACTCATATTATTAGCCATATTATGCTTATATGAGCAATAGAACTACAACTACTATACTTATTACTCTTATTATTATCAATCTAACTCATATTATTAACCATATTACGCAGATATGATCGATAGAACTACCATTACTATACTCATTACTCTTATTGTTATCAATCTAACTCATATTATTAGACATATTATGCTTATATGATCGATAGAACGACAATTACTATACTTATTACTCTTATTATTATAAATATAACTCATATTATTAGCCATATTATGCTTATATGATCGATAGAACGAGAATTACTATACTCACTACTCTTAGTATTATCAATCTAACTCATATTATTAGCCATATTATGCTTATATGATCGATAGAACGACAATTACTATACTCACTACTCTTAGTATTGTCAATCTAACTCATATTATTAGCCATATTATGCTTATATGATCGATAGAACGAGAATTACTATACTCACTACTCTTAGTATTATCAATCTAACTCATATTATTAGCCATATTATGCTTAAATGATCGATAGAACGACAATTACTATACTTATTACTCTTATTGTTATCAATCTAACTCATATTGTTAGCCATATTATGCTTATATGATCGATAGAACGAGAATTACTATACTCACTACTCTTAGTATTATCAATCTAACTCATATTATTTACCATATTATGCAAATTTGATCGATAGAACGACAATCACTAAACTCATTACTCTTATTATTATCAATCTAACTCATATTATTAGCCATATTATGCTTATATGATCGATAGAATGAGAATTACTATACTCACTACTCTTAGTATTATCACTCTAACTCATATTATTAGCCATATTATGCTTATATGATCGATAGAACGACAATTACTATACATATTACTCTTATTGTTATCAATCTAACTCATATTATTAGCCATATTATGCTTATATGTTCGATAGAACGAGAATTACTATACTCACTACTCTTAGTATTATCAATCTAACTCATATTATTAGCCATATTATGCTTAAATGATCGATAGAACGACAATTACTACACTTATTACTCTTATTATTATCAATCTAACTCATATTATTAGCCATATTATGCTTATATGAGCAATAGAACTACAACTACTATACTTATTACTCTTATTATTATCAATCTAACTCATATTATTAACCATATTACGCAGATATGATCGATAGAACTACCATTACTATACTCATTACTCTTATTGTTATCAATCTAACTCATATTATTAGACATATTATGCTTATATGATCGATAGAACGACAATTACTATACTTATTACTCTTATTATTATAAATATAACTCATATTATTAGCCATATTATGCTTATATGATCGATAGAACGAGAATTACTATACTCACTACTCTTAGTATTATCAATCTAACTCATATTATTAGCCATATTATGCTTATATGATCGATAGAACGACAATTACTATACTCACTACTCTTAGTATTGTCAATCTAACTCATATTATTAGCCATATTATGCTTATATGATCGATAGAACGAGAATTACTATACTCACTACTCTTAGTATTATCAATCTAACTCATATTATTAGCCATATTATGCTTAAATGATCGATAGAACGACAATTACTATACTTATTACTCTTATTGTTATCAATCTAACTCATATTGTTAGCCATATTATGCTTATATGATCGATAGAACGAGAATTACTATACTCACTACTCTTAGTATTATCAATCTAACTCATATTATTTACCATATTATGCAAATTTGATCGATAGAACGACAATCACTAAACTCATTACTCTTATTATTATCAATCTAACTCATATTATTAGCCATATTATGCTTATATGATCGATAGAATGAGAATTACTATACTCACTACTCTTAGTATTATCACTCTAACTCATATTATTAGCCATATTATGCTTATATGATCGATAGAACGACAATTACTATACTTATTACTCTTATTGTTATCAATCTAACTCATATCATTAGCCATATTATGCTTATATGATCCATAGAACGAGAATTACTATACTCACTACTCTTAGTATTATCAATCTGACTCATATTATTAGCCATATTATGCTTATATTATCGATAGATCGACAATTACTATACTTATTACTGTTACTATTATCAATCTAACTCATATTATTAGCCATATTATGCTTAAATGATCGATAGAACGACAATTACTATACTTATTACTCTTATTATTATCAATCTAACTCATATTATTAGCCATATTATGCTTATATGATCGATAGAATGAGAATTACTATACTCACTACTCTTAGTATTATCACTCTAACTCATATTATTAGCCATATTATGCTTATATGATCGATAGAACGACAATTACTATACATATTAGTCTTATTGTTATCAATCTAACTCATATTATTAGCCATATTATGCTTATATGTTCGATAGAACGAGAATTACTATACTCACTACTCTTAGTATTATCAATCTAACTCATATTATTAGCCATATTATGCTTAAATGATCGATAGAACGACAATTACTACACTTATTACTCTTATTATTATCAATCTAACTCATATTATTAGCCATATTATGCTTATATGATCGATAGAACGACAATTACTATACTTATTACTCTTATTGTTATCAATCTAACTCATATTTTTAGCCATATTATGCTTATATGATCGATAAAACGAGAATTACTATACTCACTACTCTTAGTATTATCAATCTAACTCATATTATTAGCCATATTATGCTTATATGATCGATAGAACGACAATTACTATACTTATTACTCTTATTGTTATCAATCTAACTCATATTGTTAGCCATATTATGCTTATATGATCGATAGAACGAGAATTACTATACTCACTACTCTTAGTATTGTCAATCTAACTCATATTATTAGCCATATTATGCGTATATGATCGATAGAACGAGAATTACTATACTCACTACTCTTAGTATTATCAATCTAACTCATATTATTAGCCATATTATGCTTAAATGATCGATAGAACGACAATTACTATACTTATTACTCTTATTGTTATCAATCTAACTCATATTGTTAGCCATATTATGCTTATATGATCGATAGAACGAGAATTACTATACTCACTACTCTTAGTATTATCAATCTAACTCATATTATTAACCATATTATGCAAATTTGATCGATAGAACGACAATCACTAAACTCATTACTCTTATTATTATCAATCTAACTCATATTATTAGCCATATTATGCTTATATGATCGATAGAATGAGAATTACTACACTCACTACTCTTAGTATTATCACTCTAACTCATATTATTAGCCATATTATGCTTATATGATCGATAGAACGACAATTACTATACTTATTACTCTTATTGTTATCAATCTAACTCATATTGTTAGCCATATTATGCTTATATGATCGATAGAACGAGAATTACTATACTCACTACTCTTAGTATTGTCAATCTAACTCATATTATTAGCCATATTATGCTTATATGATCGATAGAATGAGAATTACTATACTCACTACTCTTAGTATTATCACTCTAACTCATATTATTAGCCATATTATGCTTATATGATCGATAGAACGACAATTACTATACATATTACTCTTATTGTTATCAATCTAACTCATATTATTAGCCATATTATGCTTATATGTTCGATAGAACGAGAATTACTATACTCACTACTCTTAGTATTATCAATCTAACTCATATTATTAGCCATATTATGCTTAAATGATCGATAGAACGACAATTACTACACTTATTACTCTTATTATTATCAATCTAACTCATATTATTAGCCATATTATGCTTATATGAGCAATAGAACTACAACTACTATACTTATTACTCTTATTATTATCCATCTAACTCATATTATTAACCATATTATGCAGATATGATCGATAGAACTACCATTACTATACTCATTACTCTTATTGTTATCAATCTAACTCATATTATTAGACATATTATGCTTATATGATCGATAGAACGACAATTACTATACTTATTACTCTTATTATTATAAATATAACTCATATTATTAGCCATATTATGCTTATATGATCGATAGAACGAGAATTACTATACTCACTACTCTTAGTATTATCAATCTAACTCATATTATTAGCCATATTATGCTTATATGATCGATAGAACGACAATTACTATACTCACTACTCTTAGTATTGTCAATCTAACTCATATTATTAGCCATATTATGCTTATATGATCGATAGAACGAGAATTACTATACTCACTACTCTTAGTATTATCAATCTAACTCATATTATTTACCATATTATGCAAATTTGATCGATAGAACGACAATCACTAAACTCATTACTCTTATTATTATCAATCTAACTCATATTATTAGCCATATTATGCTTATATGATCGATAGAATGAGAATTACTATACTCACTACTCTTAGTATTATCACTCTAACTCATATTATTAGCCATATTATGCTTATATGATCGATAGAACGACAATTACTATACTTATTACTCTTATTGTTATCAATCTAACTCATATCATTAGCCATATTATGCTTATATGATCCATAGAACGAGAATTACCATACTCACTACTCTTAGTATTATCAATCTAACTCATATTATTAGCCATATTATGCTTATATTATCGATAGATCGACAATTACTATACTTATTACTGTTACTATTATCAATCTAACTCATATTATTAGCCATATTATGCTTAAATGATCGATAGAACGACAATTACTATACTTATTACTCTTATTATTATCAATCTAACTCATATTAGTAGCCATATTATGCTTATATGATCGATAGAATGAGAATTACTATACTCACTACTCTTAGTATTATCACTCTAACTCATATTATTAGCCATATTATGCTTATATGATCGATAGAACGACAATTACTATACATATTACTCTTATTGTTATCAATCTAACTCATATTATTAGCCATATTATGCTTATATGTTCGATAGAACGAGAATTACTATACTCACTACTCTTAGTATTATCAATCTAACACATATTATTAGCCATATTATGCTTAAATGATCGATAGAACGACAATTACTACACTTATTACTCTTATTATTATCAATCTAACTCATATTATTAGCCATATTATGCTTATATGAGCAATAGAACTACAACTATTATACTTATTACTCTTATTATTATCAATCTAACTCATATTATTAACCATATTATGCAGATATGATCGATAGAACTACCATTACTATACTCATTACTCTTATTGTTATCAATCTAACTCATATTATTAGACATATTATGCTTATATGATCGATAGAACGACAATTACTATACTTATTACTCTTATTATTATAAATATAACTCATATTATTAGCCATATTATGCTTATATGATCGATAGAACGAGAATTACTATACTCACTACTCTTAGTATTATCAATCTAACTCATATTATTAGCCATATTATGCTTATATGATCGATAGAACGACAATTACTATACTCACTACTCTTAGTATTGTCAATCTAACTCATATTATTAGCCATATTATGCT